>NW_028248534.1:0-100966 GCF_964263255.1 Lissotriton vulgaris
GTTGTGAATGTGAAAGATTGAGAGAGAGTGGTGCGTGGTACTGTTCTCTACCTGATGATATATGTATAGTAGTTTAGGAACAGTGAATTGTGTATTCTGAATAATTTCCTGATATTTATGATGTAATTTGTTATATGAAAAAAGCCTTTTAGAAAAGCATGAAAAAAGAAAATACTAAATGAAGAAGTAATCTTAAAAAAAAAAATTATGAAAAAGTAAAACAAATGTGGTGTATTGATATGATTATGCCTGTATAATTGGAGTATTTACCCTGAACAATCAATAGGTCACGAGGGAGTTTTTGCTGTTGTGTTTGCTCTTGTTTTCCCCTCTTCTCCCTGACCTGAAAGAAATTGACCTAGAGGGGGTCCCCTAAATTGTTTACCTGGCTTAATATCTCGGTCAAGCTGACTGGGCCAGTACACTCCACTTTCAGTTGGGTGGATGTCTCATCCACCATATTAAAAGTATATTGATATCAGTACACCGCCAAACCTTAAGTAACACTGCAGGTTAATGGTGTGAATATCTCTGGAGCAAGAAGTTCCCGATCGCTGGACTGGAATTCTGACACACTGGGACACTGAGCCCACTAGATGAGTGAATTAGACAATCTAAAACACTAACGAAAGCTATGGCAGAAACGCGTCTGTTTATTAATTTGTGCACAATAAATCCTTACAGGGTTTAACTCTAACAGAAGTGCTGGTCCTTTCTGTCGCACAGCAGCAGAGCTTATATATATATATATATATATATATATATATATATATATATATATATATATATATATATATATATATATATATATATATATATATATATATATATATATATATATATATATATATATATATATATATATATATATATATATATATATATATATATATATATATATATATATATTACCTACTGGCGGTCGCCAGTAGGTATATATAGTTAGGATTTTTTTGAATAGGGATTTCTGAAAATTCTATGTTGAATAACTTTGGCGTTGATGGACGGAATTGGCTGAAATTTTCAGGAAAATGGCACATTTTGTTTCTGAGCGTCCCCTGAAAGATTGGGGGGGGTTCGTTAAGCAGGGGCCGAGAAAAAAGGGGGGTCCATAGGGCGGTTTGACTCACTTTTAGCCCGAACGGCTGAATGGATTTTCACCAAACTTGGCAAAATTGTAGGGACTGGTACCCCGATGTGCCTTTGCTATGTCTCAAGATATATGCTGCAGTAGTTTTTCCGAAAATTAACTTTGAATAAATATATATTGGGCTACATTGGGCTATATATATGTTAGAGCCCAAATGTAGCCCAATGTAGCCCAATGTAGCCCAATGTAGCCCAAAGATGGCCACCAGAGACAAAAAAAAACAAATGTAGCCCAAATATCAGCCAGATGTAGCCCAACTATAGCCCAATGACAGAATGTCCCAGAGTGTCCTAAAGAACAACTAGAGCGCTAACAGTCTTACTTATGACAAAAGTATGGCACACCTGAAGTCATCTTGATTGGAATAAAGTGTTAACATTTAAATCATTTAATTTGCAAAGGAACAACATGAGGGGGTTCATTTTGCCATATAAATTATGATTATTGCAGAAGAAAGAAAAATTGGGTCCATGGTGGTGTGCTGCCATAGGCGGTAACTGGGATTATACAGGTATGTGTGTGAAAGGGTGTATTGAGTCACACTGGGCTATGAGATTCCCATCAGACCACCCTCGTGGCGGAATTACATCATATGGGAGTAAGTGGTCGCTCTATACGTCGCCCTGACCATCATGTGATGGTGCGGAAGAGGATAGCGACATATTGGCCACAGTGTTGCTCAAAGAGTGGTGCTAGATGGGTGCAGTGCTCTAATAGTGGTGCTCATTAAAATTGACTACCTAAACTCAAGACTAGTTAATAAAGGATGGTGTAGGTGTCAAGATTAAAAACACGCCTGGTAGTTAAGGAGTAAAACTACACTGTGGCGCTGTGCTGAGGGGTCAACTAGTTTCAGCTTGATGGAAAGATACTCCAGCTTTCTTCAGGACCTTATAAGTAATAAGCTACTGCAACAACCGTTAATAAGTACAAAAGTAACCAAGTAAAATTTAAATTAAATAGATAACATGCAGTGTACTTGAAAGGGTCATCTATCTGCCCGGAACCTGGAGCCCCAAGTGTCCACTGAAGACAGGAAGATAATCTTCTTCCTGTCAAAAAAACAGAAAGTACATACCATACATCAAGTTACACACATGAATTCGGTTACACACATGAATCCGCACAACCTCACAGACACCGCATAGGCAAAACACACCTGCGGAAACAATTTATGTTCCGCATAACAATGAGCATACTAGCTCCATCACATAGAGGCATTTCCTACTAGTGATACTCACCCAGCTTTGTGTGGGTGAAGACCTCACCTCACCCGGCAACCGCTCGGGAAATAGAGGCCCCGCTCTGGTGTGTAGAAATAAAGGACACAGTAAACACACAATTCTTCTATACCCAAGCCAAATTGCTCTACACATGCATCCCAAGGAACGTGTGATAGACACCAGACCGCCCTTCCATATGCTGACCCCGATTATAGACCCACACCAAAGGCTCAGGATAGGTAACTGTCTCTGAAAGTATAGTAATATCAGAGCCAATAGGGACCATCTGTGTCACTATATATGACACCGTAAATGGTACAGCGTAAATTTGAAGAAATGCAGCAGAAAAGAAAATACACATATCCAAATAAACAAGACCCAAGTCTTAAGGAATTGCCAAAGGAAGTGTAAAAATTATCTAGCCACCCCACGCTCGTGCCAATTACATAAAAACAATGGCAGGCATAGCGGCTGCCAGCTTACCTCTCCGTCGGTACCCATCGCTGAAGACTGAGCGGAAGGGGAGGCACCGACGGGACCGCCCACCCAGTTTAAATACCGAGTGGAACGCCTCGCGTGGCATCATAGGCTGCGGTAATGCTCATGGTCAAAGATCTCTGCGACGCCCAGGGATCATAGGTGCTCACCTATGTGTCCGGAAACCGAGCAGCTGTGATTGTCGGAGCTCCGGCGCGGCAAAACACTATTGCTTTGCACATGCGCAAAACTGTTTAGGGGCAACAGACCTGAGACACTGTTCCCCCGCGCATGCTCTGCGCTGTCTGTGGCCGCTAGTGGCCCTCAGAGATAAGAGAGAAAACACTTCGCTAACAAGGGTTCACGCCCCCTTCAAAATGACAAAGCGGGCCCTGCTTTGAACCTGCCACAAAGGGGGTTTGTAATGGTAACGGAGTGCCATTAAGAGTCAATGTAGATACTTAGTACTCACATCTAGAAGCTGCACAAAAAAACAGATGTCAAGATTGCCCAGTCTATATATGCATACACGGAAAAGATGAGTAGTTAATAGAGCCTATACATGCATAGTGTTTTCCATGCATGTATGGTGAATAAAGCCTATACAAGCATAGTGTCTTCCGTGCATGTATGGTGAATAGAGAGTGTTGTCACAAGCAAAATTGCTGAAACAAGGTTGCATATGGTTTTGTGACCTGAGCTAATAAAGGGATGTATTTACATCTAGTGTCAGGCCCAAAGAGGGGTCAGACATGGAAGGCAGAGAGAGTCAAACACAATTAGATTGGGAGAGCAAATGATGTAAACAAAAACTAGGTTTACATCCAAACACAATAGACCCGCAACCAGAAGTTGCTCTAAATACTAAAAAACACATTTGCAGAGGGTCAAGGGGAAAGAACTTACCGACCTGTCTACTCGCGCCCCTACTGTCAAGGTACAAACAACAAGATAGAGAAGACCAGGCCCATGGTGGTGTGCTGCCATAGGCGGTAACTGGGATTATACAGGTACGTGTGTGAAAGGGTGTATTGAGTCACACTGGGCTATGAGATTCCCATCAGACCACCCTCGTGGCAGAATTACATCATATGGGAGTAAGTGGTCGCTCTATACGTCGCCCTCACCATCATGTGATGGTGCGGAAGAGGATAGCGACATATTGGCCACAGTGTTGCTCAACGAGTGGTGCTAGATGGGTGCAGTGCTCTAATAGTGGTGCTCATTAAAATTGACTACCTAAACTCAAGAGTAGTTAATAAAGGATGGTGTAGGTGTCAAGATTAAAAACATGCCTGGTAGTTAAGGAGTAAAACTACACTGTGGCGCTGTGCAGAGTGATCAACTAGTTTCAGCTTGATGGAAAGATACTCCAGCTTTCTTCAGGACCTTATAAGTAATAAGCTACTGCAACAACCGGTGATAAGTACAAAAGTACCAAAGTAAAATTTAAATTAAATAGATAACGTGCAGTGTACTTGAAAGGGTCATCTATCTGCCCGGAACCTGGAGCCCCAAGTGTCCACTGAAGACAGAAAGATAATCTTCTTCCTGTCGAAAAAACAGAAAGCACATACCATACATCAAGTTACACACATGAATTCGGTTACACACATGAATCCGCACAACCTCACAGACACCGCATAGGCAAAACACACCTGCGGAAACAATTTATGTTCCGCATAACAATGAGCATACTAGCTCCATCACATAGAGGCATTTCCTACTAGTGATACTCACCCAGCTTTGTGTGGGTGAAGACCTCACCTCACCCGGCAACCGCTCGGGAAATAGAGGCCCCGCTCTGGGGTGTAGAAATAAAGGACACAGTAAACACACAATTCTTCTATGCCCAATTGTGTGTTTACTGTGTCCTTTATTTCACCCATCTAGTACCACTCTTTGAGCAACACTGTGGCCAATATGTCGCTATCCTCTTCCGCACCATCACATGATGGTCAGGGCGACGTATAGAGCGACCACTTACTCCCATATGATGTAATTCCGCCACGAGGGTGGTCTGATGGGAATCTCATAGTCCAGTGTGACTCAATACACCCTTTCAAACACGTACCTGTATAATCCCAGTTACCGCCTATGGCAGCACACCACCATGGACCTGGTCTTCTCTATCTTGTTGTTTGTACCTTCACAGTAGGGGCGCGAGTAGACAGGTCGGTAAATTATTTCCCCTTGACCCTCTGCAAATGTGTTTTTTAGAAAGAAAAATTAGGCCACATTTTGAGTGACTTCTCAAATCCTCTTATATTTCATTAAAACAATTCTGATATGCAGTCTCCCAAGATGGCCACCAGAGACAAAAGAGCCCAAATATCAGCCAGATGTAGCCCAACTATAGCCCAATGACAGAATGTCCCAGAGTGTTCTAAAGAACAACTAGAACGCTAACAGTCTTACTTATGACAAAAGTATGGCACACCTGAAGTCATCTTGATTGGAATAAAGTGGTAACCCTTAATACATTTATTTTGAAAAGGAACAAAATGAGGGGTTTAATTTTGCCATAGAAATTATATATATATATATATATATATATATATATATATATATATATATATATATATATATATATATATATATATATATATATATATATATATATATATATATATATATATTCACTGAAAAAACCGTAGGTTATAGACCATATATAGTTAGGGATTAGCATTTACAAAACCAAGAAAATTAATTGAAAAAACCATTGGTTATAGACCATATATAGTTAGGAATTAGCATTTTCAAAACCTTAATTTACTCGCACAAAACCATAGAAATTCGAATATATAGTTAGTTGCAATAACTATATATCGCGCACCCGCAATCCACTGCTGATGATGTCTCATATTACATCATTCATGACATGGTCAGTGACATCACTGATGACATCTCAAATGACATCACTGATGACATCTCATTTGACATTACTGATTACATCACTGATGATATCATTCATGTGATAATACGTTGAACCTCTTCAGACTCTAATATAACCTTACATACACTCAGTGTAAACAGACACTCACAGACTGTCACTCATCCATGGAGTTACTCATACACCTAGTCAGTCATGCAAAGAATCAATCACACCTCCATTTCCTCAACTATACAGGTAAACACACCTTACTTATTCAAACATATTCTAACACATATTTACTCTCTTATACAATCCCTGATACAAGCTCACAATGATCCATACAGCCACTCACACATTCACTGGCTCTTATCCACAGTTATTTATATATGTCAACTCTCACATGTACTGTGTTTTACATATGTACTTACTTTGACATGTAGCACTGAGAAATCCAATCACTCACCAATACACTCATGCAGACAGTCAACCGCCCATACAGCTGTTTCCACATGCACTTTTGAACCCATACATCTAGTGAATCAACTGCTCACAGATCTATGCACAGAGTCATACCCCTCCCAGCCACCCACACACACACTCAGTCTCCCATACAAATACTTGTGCAACCAATCAATAACCCATATAGTTACTCATATAGCTACTGATCAACACAAGCAGCAGTTTACAGAACAACAGACTTAATGATGCACAAATTAAGACAGTTTAGTCACTAACCCATGCACTCAGTGAGACACATTTAATCACTCACTCATACAGTCAGTCATGCACCTACTAAATCCTTTATCCAGACACTTATACATCCACTCATTCTTCAATATGTAAGACATATTTTAACTTTACAGAAGCATACAGTCACTGGATGTTGTCATCAGTGATGTCATCAGTGATGTCATCAGTGATGTCATCAGTGATGTCACTGACCATGTCATGAATGATGTAATATGTGACATCATCAGCAGTGGATTGCGGGTGCGATATATATAGTTATTGCAAGTAACTATATATTCGAATTTCTATGGTTTTGTGCGAGTAAATTAAGGTTTTGAAAATGCTAATTCCTAACTATATATGGTCTATAACCAATGGTTTTTTCAATGAATTTTCTTGGCTTTGTAAATGCTAATCCCTAACTATATATGGTCTATAACCTACGGTTTTTTCAGTGAATTTCATTGGTTTTTTAAAAGCTAATATCTATAGCTGTAACATATATTTTTATTCTAATTCACAAATATATTTTATATATATTTGTATTATATTTTTTTAATTCAATTTATATTAGAGTTTAAATTATTTTCTCTTGTTTCGTTGCCGGTCCGCGAATCGGTAAACGTTCCGTTAGTGCAAATACCGCGTTAGAAAGGTACATTGTGACGCGTCCCGTAAACGCAACATATCGCGTTACTACGTAATGCCCCTTATGACGTGCTGCGTTAGCGCACCCGGAAGCGTTCTGGAACGCGAACCAAGGCGCGAAACGTAAAGCCCCGGAATCGATCCGAGGCGCGGCGCGGAACGCGGAACGTAAGCAAAACAGGTCATGTGACTAGTTAATAAAACTTTTCATTGGTTGATTTTACTTTTAGTTTCCTAATAATGGAACGCTTGATCATATGACGTTTAACAAACACTTTTCATTGGTTTAGAACATTTTCTTTTCTCAAATGATGAAAGTCCCACCTTTTTCCCTCACTCCGACTTTCATTTTAATGAGAGAAAGACCTGTTTTTCTTTGCTAAGACATGGCATTTCTATTAGCTGCAGCTGGTGGATCTCCAGCACCTCCACCACCACCAAAGAAGAGAGGACCGACTAGCCAGGTCATCTTCGACCAGGAAGAAGAAGAAGAGGAAGACGAGGAACAGGAGCAAGGGACAAGTGGCTTTCTGAAAGAAATGCCAAGAACGTCCCGTGTGAAAGTGAATTTTATCTGGCAATTTTTTTCTTTTCCTTCTCATGAAAAGAAAGTTAATGCCAGGAACGTTACATGCCTCATCTGCAAAAAAACACTCTCGAGAGGGACCGAAAAAAAATATAGCTTTGGTAATCATACCATGCATCGGCACATGGAGACTTGGCACCCTCTTAATTATTCCAAAGCGCAATTTCGAGATTTGGTGGAAAACCCCCGACCGGCAAAAACATCCACCAATGACTTAACAATAAGTGAGTCAGAGGCAAGGGAAACGGTTCCAAATCTGCAAAAGAACTTTGGGCAGATGAGATTGACTTGTGTACAGTGTGGAAAATTAATTTCATGCGGAGAAATTAGTATTACTTTAATAAATAGATCATTTGAAAATCATCAATGTCCAAAACGTCCTAGAAAGTAATTTTTTTTTTTGTTGCTCCTGTTGAGCCCTTTGAAGTAAATCATTTTTGTTTCTCCTTCCTCAAAAAAAATTCAAAAAAAATATAAAACATCAAAAATAATAAAAAAAAGTTCTTTTCAGAACTACCTTCCCTTTTAAAAAAAATTGCTAGACTGTTTAGCACTCTAGCATCCTCTATTTCTATTGATACGCTTCCCGGTTAGCGTTCGGGTACGCGAACCGGGAAGGAAGTAAAAAAACATTTTTTTAAAAAAGACGAAATAATAAACAGAGAGTAATGTGAAAAGAAAGAAAAATAGAGGGAGTAACACACAGTTACTGTTGAAAGAGGGACTGATAAAAGAAGTGAAAAGAGTAGTATAAATAAGTAATAGAAAAAGAAATGAAGGAAGTAGCAAAGACAGGAAACTAAGGGTTAAAAAAAAGAAGCAGAGGAACTAATAAAAGTTAAATCTGATAGACATGTAACGTAAAAAGTACTAAACGCTTACCTTATAATTGTCATTACCGTAGTGTATTATCATTTTCATACTTTTAATCTGTGTAAGAAAGAACAACAAAATGTAAATTAATACAAGATGGTAAAAAAAGAGTGAGCATAAGACAAAATGAATGTTAAATGTGGTATACTAGTAAAGCGTACAGCTGACCCAGCAAAGAGGCGTCCCGGCGCTGTATACCGCTGGGGAACCCATCCTGGCTTTCCCTGTGAGATGGTCCCTCCTGAGCATCCCCAAGGTGATGCTAGGCATCCCCGGCGCTGATGGGGCTGTTAGTTGAGATTAAGCAAGCTATTACCCAAAGTTGCTGAGTGGGACACATGGTTGGAGTAGGCACCGAAGCGAGAATTATCAAGTCCGCTAACCAAGGCCCAAGATCCTGCTACGTCAGGAATTGAACCCTGGTCCCAGGCCGACCTCTGCTTCTGGGTCTGCCGCCTCTAATCAGTGAGCCACACCAATCCATATACATATTAGAAATCACAATTCAAAGTAGAAAATTAATTAAACATATTTAATGGTTTATTTTTGCTGTTATCAGAAAAAATCAAATTTCACTGAAAACAGTGAGTTGAAGGTATTCATCATATAACAGCGGGGAAAAAAAACACAATCAAAATGATTGTGTTTAAAAAAAACAAATAATATAAATTAGCAGAAATAGGAACTTCTCCAAAGTAACTTACTTTCTATGACGTCAAAGGATATCCTATGAACAGCTTATACTCAGTTGTGCTGTTACTATTTTCTGCCCGCCACTTTCTGAAAGATAAACTCAATTGTTTTAAGAAAACTGAGACATACAAAGCAATTTGAAACAGCACAGTAAGTTACAGCAACACCTAGAATCATTGTAGTCCAATTACCTATCCTAAATTCTGACTTCAAAAATCAAGTTAAAAGGCAACATTGCTTCATACTCAATTAGTAATGTTTGCTGAAAGAATAGCCATTTTTTAAATTTTAAATAAGCTGTGTAATATCCAGATGTTGTCAAAGGACCAGCATATTATGTAATAACTGCAGTTGCAAATGTTCTTCCTGAAATCGATGACTGTGTAGCAAAAACATTTTTAATTAGACTGGACAACTTATTTTCTTCTAGTTTATGTAGTTGAAATTGTAAAATGACATTTCATCCATAAGTTTTCAAAAATAATATGGACAGCATTGCAGACTTACATTTCCTCTACTCCTTATTTTGATCTGCTGCTTGACTTTGCTTATAAAAACAAACAGTTTTCGCTCTGTACTACAATTATCCACAAGGCCATATATAGTAGAAGCCATTAGAACCTCTGTAAATTCCTCTAAACAAATCCCAAGCTTCCTTTCCTAAAATTTTGGTTGTAAGAACACCAGGTAAGAATTTTGAAGGTGGAAAGGCAATCTTTTTTTAAAAGTTAAAACAGAATCATTGCAGAATGACCATCCGTTTCCAGATTTCAAATAAGCTGTGTAATGTCCTGAATTAGTTGAAGGACCGTTATGATATATAATTGCAGTCGTTTTAAAAGTCCTTCCTGATATTGACAACTGCGAAGCCACAAAATTATTAATTAAAGTTGTCAATTTAGTTCCATCAGACCTACATCGTTGGAACATTAAAATGACATACTGGCCATAACTTCGTAAAATTAACGTGGACATCATTCCAGACTTACATTGGCTGCACTTCATATTTTGATCGGCTGCCTTTACTAGCTTATTGAAGGATACTGATTTACTGTCAGGCAAAGTTAAATATATAAATCTTTCTGAGTCTACACTATTAGTACTTGATAGCCTACAGTTCTCGCAGTCATGCTGCCATTGATAAGAAAGGCCAAATAGATAATCTACATCTACACCCTCATCTTGCAATACATCAAGCATATACATTAAAAACTCCTGACAATCCTGCTGAATATTTTCAGAGAATTCTGTTTGACCTGAACATTCGTCTAACAGAAAACGAATTTCAGGCACACTTTCTACTCTCGTTTTATCAGCAATACATTTCTCTAACACAGAATTCAACAAACAGCATAAACTTTGTTCCGAATTGATCACAATCTGTTCTTTGAAAGTCTCTAGTGAAAAGAGAACATTAACAACTACATTAGCATAGCAGTTGACACCAGAACTATTTTCAAATTTAAAACCAACAACATTTTCAACAGAATTCATTTTATTCCTGCTTCCACTTTTGGGTCCATCGACTTTTGGTCTTTTTGCTACAACCTCCCTACTATTACTGATATTTCTTCGTTTCCGGCCTACCACACGTTTCGCAATCAAAGGATATTGAGGCAAATGTGGCGCATACTCTCTTCTTAACCTATTGTATTCCTTAACACAATCTAGATCTGCACAAATGTTTGTGACATCACAGTCAATCAAGTACAAACCCGATACAGTTTTGACTCGTGACAATGCTACATAAGCCATACCCTCTTTGAATACAGAACTGCCAATATTCACTAAAGCAGTGTCTACACTTAAACCTTGCGATTTATGAATTGTCACTGCATATGCCAAGCAAACAGGAAACTGCTTACGGCGAACATATAAGTCTTTAACAAGCAAAAACCTAGCAGAGCAACGACCAATTACCTGTACTTCCTCAATGCCATCAAATTTAATTTAAAAAAATTCAATTCCATCTCTATTTCTGTATTTCTCAAAATCAACAACATTACCCATTGATCCATTTACCAGACCTCTTTCAACATGTAAATTCCTTCTCAAAATGATTCGGCAATGTAAGCACACATTCAAAGTCTTTTCAAAACCCGCAGTTTTAGATATAGTCTTCTCTAATGAATTCAATTTAGATTTCAAATTCTCTGACAAAATAATTGTTGCTCCCATATGCTCTATTTTGTCAATAGCTTCAAGTTTCACAATCTCTTGTTTTTCTAAATTCAACATTTTGTTGTTGAAGATGGAACATTCTGCAAGAGTTGGCATCAAACATATTCCAGATTTCTTCACAGTAATTTTCTGAAAAATATCCTCTGGCAAAACGTCTTCTTCTGGATATAAATTTGACAGTAAGCGTACATGTAAAGCTTCTTTACCACGCTCAGTCACTCTCCCGATGCTAATATCTTGTAGAATATTCTTGTAATCTTCGTCCTTCGCCTGACGCATATTTTCACGCAGCTCAGCATAACTGAAGTTTAACCATATGTTAACGTTGCCAATGCTCCCTAGGCACTTCTTGGTATCTTCATGTGTAAGCAGTTTAAACACTGGTTGTCCTTTCACTGGTGTCAGCTGCAGAAGATCACCAAAAACAATGATGTGTTTGCCACCGAATAACACATCATACTCGGTTTTAAGAACTTCCTGCATTCTTAAATGCACAAAAGCAAGCATGAGATTGGAAACCATGCTTACTTAGTCAATGATAAGAAGTTTCATCTTCTTCAAAACTCGAGATACTTCACAACAAGCATCTCCAGATAACTTGTGGTATTGTAATTTGTTATCATGCTCCACTGGCAGCATCAGTAACTGATGCAAAGTAATCCCTTTAATGTTATGAGCTGCCAGTCCAGTTGGAGCGGTCACAACACAAGACAGCGATGAATCAGTCCTTTTCTGCATATAACATGAAATTGCTTTAATAAGGAAACTTTTTCCAGTTCCTGCTTCTCCACTCACGTACAGTCGGACAGGCTTCAATGACGTACATGAGCACTCTTCCTTCTCATGACTTAATCCATGCTCAATTTGGTTGGTAACTTCGACATATATTTTCCTCTGCTCAACGTTAAGTTGTCTTTCCAATTCTTCTAAGTTAACCGCATCCTTCTGAGCATGTGCCATGGCTCTTTCCACTTCAATCATGGCAGTGACAGCTTCATTTTCAATAACTGGTTCTCCTCGTGGATCCTGACTCAATGAAACAGAACTCTGACTGTCCTGAGAACTGTCTCTAGCAATCTCGGCTGCAATTGTTGCTTCCTGCTCAATTTCTGCATTCAACATTTGTAGATATTTTGGAAAAACAGGACATTCTATGGACTCCTTGGCTGCATTGAAAGAGTCTTCGTAACAGAGGAAATCCCCAAGCAGTTCCTCTTCTGCACGCCAAGGCTTGAAAAGTTGCAAAAGCGCTAAATAGAAAAACTCTTTTCTTTCGGGAGATTCGCAATCCAATTTTCGATGATTTATCAATTGACATTTTTTTTGCTTGACCAGACATCCCTCACTTCCAATTACAGCATACACTCCTTTATCAATATCTTCTTTGATGTTCCTCTTGAAAACGTAATTTTGAAGAACTTCATACAGACAAGCATTCTCCAGGTGACTGCTTCTATTTGGATAATATGTATCCAACATGTTGCTCTTCAAAATATCTGTACTGTTTGGCTCCTTCTCCGCCAAATACTCAATTTCCCGTACAGGTTTCAGAACTCGATTACGCGTTGCAGCAAGACCAAGACTCGCCCAAATGATACTCCTAGATTTGGCATAGAGACTTGCTGAAGATAACCGGTCAGAACATTCGTAAGCTCCAATTTCTCGATGCGACAACATCTTCAGACTGAAACTGTACAACTTCTTACTGAGGCTCTTTTCATGGGAAATATCCTCCCACATATCCTTCAGTTCTGTCTTTTCTTTTTTAGTGATGTAAGACGTCACATACCGAGCCACAGCCATACAGTTGTCAGCCACAAACTGTATATCCATGTTAGCATTCCACATGGACAAAATCACTGGGTTGTAGTCGTTAATGTACTTGGACTCTTCGTTTCTTTTCAAATTGTATGTGTTTTTGGGTGATTTCCTCGTCACATTATGTCGCAGCGATGACATCAAATTGTTAACTCTTCCTTTTGATAACACCGACCGTGGAAATGCAAAACAACATTTGGTGTAGTATTTGTCCTTGTTTCTGAATTTACGACGACAGTACTTTCCACAACGATGGCTTTGAAACCGTAAAACTTGTTCTCTTAGACTTTTGTCTTCGTTTGTCTTTGGAACAGCACATGTAGCATACTGTTCTATGAAACTCATCACTAAGTCATCCGGATCTGTTCCAAATTTGGGTGCATCTTTGATCCATAGTAGCATATGTATATGAGGAGCACCTCTTGCTTGATACTCCTTTCTCCAGAAGAAATCCAACACCTCTCCAAGAGGTGGATTTTTCTTGTTCGTGATGAAAGACATCATAGCTTCAAATCTATGATTGAATTACCTGCAAACATTCACAGGATTCAAAGAGCACAGTTCTCCGGGTGTCTTAAATTCAATATTTTCAATGTTTCCATTTACCTCTTGTAGAAATTCAAGTAAGTCTTCCCAGCCATACTCAGCACAGCTGAGAGTGAGGAACCATGTGGGAGTTCCTAAGTTCCTCAGCATACATTTTAAGTCACCATGACGGTGGTACCAATACTCATTAGTACCACGCTGACAAGCCATGAGATTAATCAGGTGAGAATCCAAAATACTGTCTTGCACATTGACTTTATCCATAAAGTCCCTTGCCGAGATATTTCGCAGTTGTACACCACTTTTCAAGATGTGGTTCACTGCATAAGACAATCCAGAGAGATCACTTTCAAACAATAGATGAAATAAATAGGGAATGCATTGTCGAAACCTAGGATCTTCTGTATACAATCGTAAAGTCCGGTATTCTGAAGCAGGAATTTGAACAGGTCGCCCATCATAACGTCCTCCTCGACCTGTGGGAAATAACTGTGGAAAACACCGAGCTTCCAAACTTTCCTCCCAAACACTAATGGGACTCCCTTTGGCTTGTTTCATTTGAAACAACTCAATAGCATTCCCCATGACTTCCTTGGAATGCAAAGGATGAACACTATAATGTTCATATATTTCTTCCTTTTTAGAGGCTTCTACTTTCTCAATTTGACCAGGACACAAATCGCTGTCCTCTTCTTCACTTGCTTCCTCTTCTGCAACACATACATTCTTGTATTACTTATTATTTTTTATCAAATACAATGTTGCCTTTTTAAATTTCCTAACATCCACTAAATCTTGCCAGATTTTCTTACTCTTTGTCGGAACACCATTAACTATGATAACCAGAGGTTCCTCTTCCACTTTCTCTACTCCAATTGTATTAATGTTTTTCTTCAAATCCAAAGGCAAATAAACAACCCTTCCCTTTAATCCTCTCTGTAAATCTGATGGAGGCAACTTCCCTGTCCTTGGCTCCATTCGTACAATAGCCTGGAAGGGATGGACACTTTGAATCAAAATAGATTCATAAGTATTTAAATCCTTCAATTCATAAGGAATGTCATCTAATTCCAGATTATTATAAACCGCTCTAGCAGGCATCTGGTTTTGGTTTAATTTGTTATAGCAATAAGTACACATACGTTGGTCTGCTCCCAAATCAAAACCATTTTCTACCATCAAGTATGTGGCAAAATCCTTCCATTCACTATTGTTTTCCATATCACTCTTTGCATATATATCCACTTACTTAGTCTGATTCTTATAATAAGTCCGTCGACAACACACACAAGTGAAATTAGGCCTCTCACTTGATTTCACCATAAACGTGGAAATTTCCTTGTGAAACTTATCTGTACTGAAAATCTGTTCACTGTCTTCCACATTACCATCTTCTAGTTGTTCAATATCAACATTGTTCTCTTTACCAGCAAAATAACAGAACTCAATTTCTTGACAAATATTCTTCACATCTACTTCAGAACCATGCAAAAGAGCTTTGCTTAATTTTTTAAGCATAATTGCTGGACTCTTAGCATAATACAACATTCTAACTAATTTCCTCACTTTATTATGATGCACTGCTAGCATCCTGAAATGATGAAATACACTCTGGCATACTCTCCTAGAAAGACAAGCCAGTTAATGACCACGCAAACCTGTCACTTGTCTCACTCTGCAAGGATCTAATTCTTTCAACAACTTTATTTTTTGCTTTACACTTTTCTTATGAAATGTCCGTATAAAATCACAAAGCAAATTGATGGAATCCTGTCGCACACTGCAAATAGAACTACACTTCCAGGTGTACACTGGTCCCTTAGGACGTCTCCCTAAAATCTCATCACTTAGCGCCTCTTCTGCATCTGCAGACACAAGTATTTCTTTTTCAACCGGATGACCATCTTTTACCTCATATGCTCGACCACTGCTGTCAACTGCATGCACCAAAACATTGTCCTGAAAATAACTCTCCTCATTAAAAAATGCCTCACTATTTGAACTATGCATCCATTCTCCTAAGAAAACTTCACAAAAATTACTCCGATTAACGTCTCTCTTCCATCTACTATTAGATTTGGAAACATAGATTACCTTGTTTAGTTTCCTAATTCTATTAATTACCAAAATAAATAACTTTCGCTTGATTTCGAAAGCCTGATCAATAATTTTCTCTACATTTTTCTATTTCTTATAAAATGACACTTTCTGTTGACCTTTTTTAAATTGTTTTACCAAATTGACAATTACCCTGTTGCGGAACATTCGCTTACGAATGTCCCTGAAAATATTTGCCCTTCTACTGCCATGCACAGAGTTATTTCCTGCTCTAGCACAAACTTTTTTCACGGGCCTTTCCTTTCCATTTAAATTGGCTCTCTTTTTCTGGACTAAAACTTGTTCTGTAGTTATACTTTTGTTTCTACAAATGTTTTTAAGGAATGATTTCGTTCTCTTACCCGGTGTTCTCTTCGTCCGTTGAGATAATACTAATGTAGAGGACTGCTGCAAAATATTAGGTAACTGCTGTCTTTGACGTTTCGTAGCCTTTCGAATTCTATCCTTAGACGGCATCGTCTAATTCCCAAATAATCTGCAGTTGAATCTGTGGTGAAATATAATAAAAAATGTTATTAACCACTATTACCAAACAGTAAATCAATAACAGTAAGAACTAGATTCAACAATGCTATAAAAAAAAAAAGTATTCACAAGGGTGCAGGGGGTATCACTTTGACACCCTCTGAAGCCCTCAGAACAGGCACAGGTGCCATGTGGCAAGCAAACCAGCCCTAAGGGCAGGTCTGCCTCTCACATAACATAGGTGTGCGAGCACACATGTGCATGCACACCGGAATTGGTATTTTACCATGAAGTTTGATTTCATGCTAAAATACCGATTCGTTAAGGCCTTTGGGACTCAGAAGACTCCCCCCTACATAACAAATTAACAGAATCGGTAAAATTACTGATTCGGTATTTTACCGAACAAATAATTTTTCCGATTCTGTAAATGTAGATTTACCTACATGTGGCCTTGGATTTAAGCCCCTACATACCGATTTGCCATTTAACGGTCCGAAACGGCCGAAATCGGCCGTAACCGGTCGGTAAATGGCCTGAAACGACCACCTACATCTGGCCCTAAGTGTGCATGCATTTGATTTCAAACAAAGTTTTAAAACATTTTATGTAAAACAATAATACACCTACATTCAAGGGGAACAGACTTAAAATGCCCTAATACACATGAAAACGTTTTCTTAAGGAACTTGCACCTTTTTGTCAATAACTTTTAACATGGCTATGTAAATCAAAATAAAAATTTGCCAAGCACACATGGGGGCGTATTTACAAGGGCCTTGCACTACGAGGAAAGTGACTTCAAATGACCAGACACACATGGGGACGTATTTACAAGGCCCTTGAACCCGGGGGAAGTGACTTGAAATTGCTAAGCACACATAGGAGGGTATTTACAATGCCCGTGCAACACTTATGCATCATTTTTTACACATACACCGTAACATTAATGTTAGAATAAATCACAGCCACACGAAGATGCAGAAGAGCTGGTTTATTCACGTCCGATCTCATGCACTCCGCTCACCTCAGTGAACGTTCTATCACAGACGCCCTGCCAACATTCCATGGAACACCCAATGCGGGGTGAAAGGAGAAGGGGGTAGGAACATACCATTAACATATGTAAACTAGATAAGATTACAACACATCTCCCTTTGTACGGGAAAAACAACTTATATGATAGGTCCTCCAGAGAGGAAACATTTAAGCAACTTAAGTTACATAGTCTTTTTGCCAACTAGGTGGCTGGCGCATCCTGGTCCCTCTGGTTTCCTGACTGTCCAATGAATTACCATCTTGGTTTTCCTCACCAATGGCCATTGGTACACACACATCGGGGCATGCACTTACATTGTCTATGCTCCATGTGCTTCCGTCTTCCAGCACAAGCGAGTTATTGTTCACTCTCTGTATCCTTACAGGTTTTGAGAAGGAGGACACTTTTGCTCGTCCCACAGCAGGTCTTTTGACCACTACCCATTGTCCAACAGAGAACTTCCTGGAAGTGGTTCCCCATTTCTGGTCGTATTTGGTTTTGTACTCCCTTTGATGTAGCTCCACTTTGTCCTTCACAGACATCCTGTCCACCCACACTGGACTGCCCCCATTCAACCAGTTAGGGTTAAGCTTAGACCCAGGGTTTCTCCCTTTCAGGGAAACGAATGGGGATACACCTGTCACAGCATTGGGGGCGGAATGATACGACCATAGTGTTTTTCTAACTGCCTCCTCTACTGGTTCACACATTGTAACTGCCATTTGAATAGAGTTCTTCACCATCCTGTTTGCCCTTTCCACCATACCATTAGCTTTGGGACAGTAAAGAGGTGTTCTTATGTGTGAGATGGCTAATTCTGACAAGAACTTTTTCATAACATCTGACGTAAATTGGACCCCATTGTCTGTCACCAAGGTGCTGGGAATACCTTCTGTAGCAAACACTTCCTTCAGGAATTCTACCATATCCTGTGTAGTTATTGAGTGGACAAACTTAGTGCTGATCCAATGAGAATGGTAATCTATAATTACAAACATAAATCTCTGGTTGGCACTGAGAAAATTCATGGGCCCTATTATGTCAATCCCCAGCTTGTCCCATGGTTTACTTGGAACATCTATTGGAATGAGGGGGGCTTTATGTACAACTTTGGATTTGTCACTTCTACCACACGCTTCACAGTCTTTTACCATGCTCTCCACCAAACCATCCATGCCTGGGAACCAATAGTGTTGTCTCACTTTACTCTTCGTCATGCTCCTTCCTGGGTAACCCTCATGTGCTAACACAATGATCCTGTTTCTCATGCCACCCGGGGGAATGACCTTGTTCCCTCTCCAAAGCTGACCATTCATGCTGGATATTTCATTCCTCACTGACCAATAAGGTTTGAGGTTTTCAGCTAACTCACTATTGTGCTCAGGCCACCCATTCTCAACCAACTTCATCAGTTCCTTTAACTCCGGGTCACTTTGGGAACCGCTCTCCCATTCCTCTTTACTGATGGATGGATGTTCCACCGCAAGAATAGCCTCATCTGGTGGTTCACTCACATTGTCTTCTCCTTGTATAGGCAACCTAGACATGCAGTCTGCAATGGTATTTTTCTCTCCAGCCACATAACACATAGAGAAATTGTACCCCTTGTAGTGCCAGTATCCATTTGGCAATACGTGGAGTGGCCCTCTCAATGTTCTTGGTGGAAAATAATGGAATTAATGGTTTATGGTCAGACCTTATAGTGAAAGGGATATCCCACAGAAAGAATTTAAAGTGGTTTATAGCCCAATAACACGCTAGGGCTTCCCGTTCGATGGTAGAGTAATTAGACTCTGGGTCCTTCAGTGTCCTGGAAGCGAAAGCGATTACCCTCTCGCATCCACCAATCATTTGAGTGAGGGATGCCCCTAGGCCCTTACTACTGGCATCTGTAGTCAGAGTGGTTTTTTCATTGGGATCAAACATCCCCAATGTAGGTGCTCTTGCGATGGCTGACTTAATATACTTGAATTCCTTTTTGCACTCCTCATTCCAACCAAAAGTGCTACCCTTTTTCAAAAGCTCCCTCATGTTGCTTGTGTGGCTAGAAATTTTTTCGATGAACTTACTCATGTACTCAACTAATCCCAAGAAGGATCTGACCTCCTCTTTGGTTGACGGAGGGGGTGCCAACGATACAGCATCTACCAGACTGGTTTTAGGTTTTATCCCCTCGCCTGATATGGTATGCCCAAGGTAAGTCACAGATTTGACCCCAATCTTGCACTTGTCCTTTTGTGTGGTAAAACCAGCCTTACTCAATTTGCACAAGACTACTCTTAGAATCGAGTTGTGTTCGTACTCTGAGTCTCCATAAATCAGTATATCGTCCTGAAAGCACAGGACCTTACTGAGGTCTTCCAGGATATGTTGCATAATGCGTTGGAAGACCGCCGCCGCGGACGCCAACCCGAAGGGCATACGATTATACTGGTATGCTCCGAATGGCGTAATGAAGGAAGTAAGGCTTTTGGACTCCGGATGAAGGGCAACCTGGTGGTATGCCGCCGAGAGATCCAACACGCTGAAAAATTTCGCCCCCTTTATCACACTGAGCATCTCGTTTATTCTAGGGAGAGGATGCCTCTCTACCCAGATGTTGACATTGAGATCCCTGAGATCCACACATAACCGAATCCCTTTACCACCACCTTTTGAAGCAACCACAATGGGGGCTAACCACTCAGAACTTTCAATTTTTTCAATTACCCCCATGGACTCCAATTTTTCCAGTTCTTTCTGCAGGGAGTCTCTCACCACCAATGGCACTGATCTAGCTCTGTGTACCGTGGGCTTGCAATGTTTTTTCAGTTTTATTTTATGAAGGAATCCTTTTAATAACCCTAACTCACTGGAAAATACCTCAGGGAATTCCTCACACACCTCATTACATAAATTGTGTTGATCTATCAGGTAAACTGGTTCTGAGGCATTGGGGTCTAATCTTATACCTAGGTCCTTTTGATGTTTCCACCCCAGTAGACACAAACCTTTCTTTGTTAGATACACTTTACCCACAGTAGCTCTCTCTTTGAATCGGATTTGCATAATGACCATTCCCACCACTGGTATAGTGTCATGATTGTAACCTCCTGGGTTGATGTCTGGGGGCAACACTTCATAAACTTTGTCAACAGACCTGGTTTAAATTGTATTTTCATATATAATTGTGTATGGTGAACACGAATCCGCATATACACTATAAGCCACATTATCAAGCATGATCACACATTCTGGGTAGCTACATCCTGCATTCTCAAGCAATTCATTAACCATGAATACAATGTCCCCCCTGGGCTCCTCATCATCCCAAATCATATGGGTCACTTCTTTTTTTATATCATGACACACCTTGGTGAAATGTCCCCTTTTGTTGCACTTCCTGCACATGGCACCCCTTGATGGACATTTTACACTATTAGCAAGATGATTAGGATTACCACAACGGAAACATTTCATCTTTTGGGACTCGTCCTTCAGGATTGAACTACCTTTTTGCACATATTTACCCTTGTCTTGCTTATTGGACACTTTCAGAACTTCTTCCTCACACACCTGCTTCACCTCAACAGCCTCTTTCATTTCATTCATGCAGAATGCCGTGTGTTCAATGCTTTTAGCTATATCTACCGCTTGCTTCAAATCAGGGGCATCAGCAAGCAATTTTTCTTGTATTTTCCTATCAGAATTGCACCTGACCAACTGGTCTCTGATCAGTGAATCTGTGAGGTTACCAAAATCACAGGTGGAAGACAACCCTCTAAGGACTGCTATGTAATTCACCACCCTTTCTTGTTTCCCTTGAGACCTTGAAAAAAATTTGTGTCGCTCCAATACAACATTAATTTTCTTACCAAACTGAACTTCTAATTTCCTCAAGGCAATATGGTACACATCTGGTGGAGCATCACCTTCTCCCCCTCCACCACTGCTTTCAATCTCAATTTCAGGTAAAATATCATACATTTCTCTAGCATGCTTACCCAAATTGTGTAACAATATGTGCAATTTCCTTTCTGATGAAAATCTGTTGCCTCCAATAGCTATCAAATAAGATTCAAAAATCCTCTCCCAATTCTTCCATGGAGTGAGTGGTTCCCCATCATCATTGAGAAAAGGAGGAGGTTGTGACATCGACATTGCAGTAGCCATACTACAAAATCTTTAATACTCTACTCACCCCCGACAATATTAAACTGGGATGGATAAAATAGATAAGACTGAACAACACCAGTACTAACACCCCAATATATAAACCTCTTTCAAGGTTGACATTTAAGCATATATGCTTGAAGATAACACCAACAATGTCAAAAGGAACACAATATTAGTCTTAAGTAGCTGTGCCTATCAGCATGTGATGACAACAGAAAACACCACGAAGAAATAAAGAATTCCCTTTTTTTTTATAGCTGTGCTTATCAGCGTGATGCGCACCGAACAAGCAACTTGGATGAAAACTGTGCCTGTCAGCGTGATCAAAACAACAGGCTCCTGAATCGTATGGTAATTCAACACCATGTGATATTGCAAATCTATAGCTGTGCTTATCAGCGTGATGCGCAACGAACAAACTCTGACAAGCTTCTTGGCGTTAAGCTGTGCTTGTCAGCGTGATTAAAACAACAAGCTCTTGAACCGCATGGTAATTCATGCGTGTGATACTACAAATGAGCTTTCATTAATACGTGATGATGCTGGGCTCTCGTTCCCCTTGGCTTCCCTCGACGGATCTGTCAAAACACCAGGTGCTTTGGTGTTCCTCACGCACATAACCTTTGTGCCAGCACCCTCAAGAACTGTAAAAACCTCAGCGTCTTACGCAGATGATCAGAGATGATGGCGGAACTGACTACCGCACACTTCACAAATGTCAAAAGCGCTCGCCCTGCAGTAACAGCTGTTGACACAGGGTGTCGTCAGGGTTGAAAGCTCAGCTGACTGATCTCCAGAAAGAGGCTTCATGTAACTGTCACCACGGGAGAACTATGAAAGGAACAGCCGAATAAATTGTAAATCGGCACCGTGATCTGGTGAAGAGCAATGAAACACGGCAAAGTCCTTAACACTAACAGTTCCCTTTGACAGTCACGGAGCGGCCTCAAATCAACAAACGCCTCAGAACAGATGAAAAAGTAACCTCTTCAGGAATCAAGTTCAGAGCACAGCGGGAAAGGATAGAAACGCTTGGCTCAATTAATCATGCGCAAATGTCAAAAGCGCCGGCCTCAAGTCAACAAACGCCTCAGAACAGATGAAAAAGTAACCTCTTCAGGAATCGAGTTCAGAGCACAGCGGGAAAGGATAGAAACGCTTGGCTCAATTAATCAACTCGCTAGTGAAACACAGTTCATAATCCCACTGAAGACTCACGGTTACTTTCTACTCGGCGTCGTGGTTCACGGCAGTGCTGGATAAACGGGGGAAGACCAGGACCTGCCCCCCGCGCAGCCCCGTCGCCAATTTGTTAGAATAAATCACAGCCACACGAAGATGCAGAAGAGCTGGTTTATTCACGTCCGGTCTCATGCACTCCGCTCACCTCAGTGAACGTTCTATCACAGACGCCCTGCCAACATTCCATGGAACACCCAATGCGGGGTGAAAGGAGAAGGGGGGTAGGAACATACCATTAACATATGTAAACTAGATAAGATTACAACAATTAACAACACAATTGCATCATATATCTGTTCCGCAAAAGCGACGCATTGCAAGAGTCACATCATTTTACCATCAAAAACAATTTCACCGATTCTGTAAATGTAGATTTACCTACATGTGACCCTGGATTTAGGCCACCAACATACCGATTGGCCATTTACCGGTCGGAAACGGCCGAAATCGGCCGTAACCGGTCGGTAAATGACATGGAACGACCACCTACATCGGGCCCTAAGTGTGCATGCATTTGATTTCCCAAAAAGTTTTTAAACCTTTTATGTAAAACAATAATACACCTAGGGCCAGATGTAGGTAAATCACATTTACCGATTTTGAAATACCGAATATTACCGAATTTTACCGATTCGATATTTCAAAATCTGTAAATGGGATGTAGGTACCAACATCTGATTTATTACCGATTCCTTAAAAATTCGGTATTTACCGATTCGGTAAATACCGAATCGGTATTTGCTATTGAATCCTATGGGCCTTGAAGCCCATAGGATTCAATTCAAATACCGATTCGATATTTACCGAATCGGTAAATACCGAATTTGTCAAGGGTGCAGGGGGTATCACTTTGACACCATCTACCACCCCAAAAATCTGCATGTGTGCAATGTGGCACACAGACATGCCCTAAGGACACGTCTGTCTGTCACATGGCACATGTGTACATGCACAGATGTGCATGTACACAGGAATCAGTATTTTACCATGGATTTGTATTCCATGGTAAAATACCGATTCTGAAAGCCATGTGCCAATGGAAAATTGGCTACCCACATTTCAATCTTGCATTTTCAGTAAAATTACCGAATCTGTAAAATTACTGAATTGGTAAAATTACCGAATCGGTAAAATTACCGAAAACGCAACATTTAAGGGCCCCTACATGTCAATGGCCATTTACCGGTCGGTAACGGACGAATTCGGCCGTTACCGATCGGTAAATGGCTATTTTCGGCCACCTACATCTGGCCCCTACATTCATGGGGAACAGACTTAAAATGCCCTAATACACATGAAAACGTTTTTTTTAAGGAACTTGCACCTTTTTTTCAATAACTTTTAACATGGCTATGTAACTCAAACAATCAAAATGAAAATTTGCCAGGCACACATGGGGGCGTATTTACAAGGGCCTTACACTACGAGGAAAGTGACTTCAAATGACCAGACACACATGGGGACGTATTTACAAGGCCCTTGAACCCGGGGGAAGTGACTTGAAATTGCTAAGCACACATAGGAGAGTATCTACAATGCCCGTGCAACACTTATGCATCATTTTTTACATGTACACCGTAACATTAACAACACAATTACATCATATATCTGTTCCGCAAAAGCGACGCATTGCAGGAGTCACATCATTTTACCATCAAAAACAATTTCACCGATTCTGTAAATGCAGATTTACCTACATGTGACCCTGGATTTAGGCGCCTACATACCTTTTTGCCATTTACAGGTCGGAAACGACCGAAATCGGCCATAACCGGTCGGTAAATGGCCTAAACGACCACCTACATCGGGCCCTAAGTGTGCATGCATTTGATTTCAAACAAAGTTTTAAAACCTTTTATGTAAAAAAATAATACACCTACATTCATATAAGGGCAGGTCTGCCTTTCACATGACATACGTGTGCATGCACAAATGTGCATGCACACCGGAATCGGTATTTTACCATGAAGTTTGATTTCATGCTAAAATACCGATTCGTTAAGTCATTTGAGACTCAGAAGACTCCCCCCTACATAGCAAATTTACAGAATCGGTAAAATTACCGATTCGGTATTTTACAGAACCAATAATTTTTCCGATTCTGTAAATGAAGAATGGAAAGGGGCGACCACTCGGTCCCCCCGAACGTATGGCAGAGTGCCTCGATCCCCCCGGGAAGCCATTTTGGGCGGGAGGCGCGTCTCGGCTGGTATGCCCGAAGCGGCGTAGCTGGGGCGCGCCCTTTCCCGCCCTAGAGTGGGCTGGCCTAGACACTGACGCAGCCAGCCACGCCCTCGGGGCAGGCAGGGGCGGGTGTACGCCCGCCCTGAAGACGGATAAAAAGGGACGCAAGACCAGAAGACATCCTCTTGTTCTTGTGCTCTGAAGCTGCACCTCCTCGCTGCACGTGAGCTCGGGACAGAACGAAGAGCCAATTTTGAGCGTTTTTGATCTTTCTTTTTATCTTCCAGATACTTTATCGGAGAGATGCCCAAGAAAGGCGCGAAGAGAATGACGACTGACCAAATGGTTCGGGTCCTCGTAAAGGAGATGTCCGAAATAAAGAAGCGGTTGGCGGAGCGAGACGGGGAGGAGGGATCGGGGCGTCCATCGGCTGGAGCAGTTCCCGGAGGGAAGCCCAAGAGGCCAAAAAGGGGACCAGCCGGGGGAGACGTCCCGGGTCCCAGTGCCCCGCTCGAGGCGCCAGCCCCGGTACCGGGGGAGGGGAATCCGATTCCCGTTGTGGTCACCCCGACATCCACCGAGGATATGCCTCCCGAGTTGGCGGCACAGCTAGCAGCGTGGTTGGGCGACAGTAGCGAGGGCGCCACGGCTGCCGAGGCACAAGCGCTGATGAAACAGTTACGTGAGAAACGAGGTGCAGCCAAGGTACCCACGCCGGCTGCAGTGATAGACAAGCCACGAGTGGCGGAAGCAGCGTCCGGTGCAGGTAAGCGGCCATTGCCGATCGCGAGGGACGATTCAGCACCCTCCCGTAGAGAAAAATTGGGGCAACATGTTCCGTTGGCAATAAAGGAAAAGATCTGGGCGGGGGAATATGTGAATATTTTCTCCCTGCTTGTCGATCATTATGAGGTGGAAACTGTTAAGGGTCAAAAGGATCTAATGCATCCGAGTGTTTGGCGCGCAAAAATGGCCGCCTTTAAAGTGAATGAGAATATTGGCAACTGGGGCAATGCATGGGGAATTTTTACGTCGATTTTGGGGGAACGTAGGCCTGAATTGCTTCCCGAGTTTCCAGTTTATCAGTCACGAATCATGGGGTACTCGACATCGCACCAGGGTAACCAGTGGTTCTGTTATGATAACCTTTTCAGGAAGGCGATGGAGCATAACAAAAGTTTAACCTGGGACTGTTATGATTCTTTAACATGGGATAAGATGAAAGAATCAGGAATGTTGGAAATACCGTTGGTGGGGGGCAATGTTGGCGAATCCTCCCGCCAATATGCAGGGACGCCCTTTCGGTCAGGGGCGGGTACCGACGATTACTCGAGACCTGCCGGCAGTACAGGGAAAAGGGGTTTCTGTTTCAATTTTAACAAAGGTAAATGTACTAGGCCCCAGGGATCGTGCAAGTTCAAGCATGAATGTAGTGGTTGCGGGTCGCCCCATCCTGAGTCCTCGTGCAGAGCCAGAACGGGCGAGAATGGGGGTAGAGGAGGCGCCAAACAGGTCTAAAGTAGTCCGAGGGGCGCCTTTACCAACCCCGATTGATACCTTGGCGATGATTCCCTGGCTCAGTGAATACCCGGATCGTACTTCTGCTGGGGTGCTGCGGAACGGTTTTTCATATGGTTTCCGCATCCCGGTAGGGGGCTTTCAGGGTGTCGGGACGTGCAAAAATCAACTTTCCGTCTTGCAGCATACGACCGTAGTGCAGGATAAGATCCGGAAAGAGGTTGCCCGAGGTCGGGTCGCCGGCCCGTTTAGTGTACCCCCGGTACAGAATTTTGTCTGTTCTCCTTTAGGGGTGGTCCCCAAGAAGGACCCAGGTGAGTTTCGATTGATTCATAATTTATCAGCTCCTCATGGTCTTTCTGTAAACGATGCAATTGATCCAGAGGTATGTTCGGTGCGGTACGCATCATTCGATGAGGCCGTAGCCATTTTGAATCGCCTGGGGCCCGGGACGCTGATGGCGAAATCAGATATCGAGTCAGCGTTCCGATTGCTCCCGGTACACCCAGACGACCAGCGTCTTCTGGGATTCATGTTTCAAGGTTCGTATTACATGGATAAGTGTATGCCGATGGGGTGCTCTATATCTTGTGCATATTTCGAGAATTTCAGTAGTTTTCTGCAATGGGTCTTCACGAAGAAATTGGGTTTCCGGAACGTAATGCACTACCTTGATGACTTTTTGTTCCTTGGGGCCGCCGGGGATGACGAATGCGGCCGGGCCTTGGCTGATTTTTGTGTGTTAATGGGTCAATTTGGCGTGCCATTGGCACCAGGTAAAACTGTGGGTCCCACGACTTGCCTCGAGTTTCTGGGGATTGAGTTGGACTCTAGTGAGGGTTGTTTTCGTTTACCAGCTGCTAAAGTGTCGAAATTCAGGGCAGCCCTGCAAGTATGTATAAATGCATCTAAAGTTACGCTGCATCAATTGCAGCAACTGGTGGGGAAGTTGAATTTTGCCCTGAGGGTGATCCCAATGGCCCGCCCCTTTTCCCGTTCAATTGCTCAAGCGATGGCTGGCCTAAAGGAGGGTCATCATCGCACGAGACTATCGGCTGAGGTCCGCCAGGACATGCGTATCTGGTTAGCATTTTTGGCGGACTTCAATGGTCGAGTCGTCTGGAACAAACCAGCCGTGTCCTCTGACGAGCTTGGTCTATGGACAGATTCAGCGGGAAGCATGGGCTTTGGCGCCATCTTCGGCACAAAATGGTCGGCACAAAGATGGCCGACATGGTGGCATGAAGAGGGGCTGACAAGTAACATTGCTTTCCTTGAACTGTTTCCCATTTTGGTGGCCCTCAGAACCTGGCCCGAAGGGTTCAAAGATCATTCTGTCATATTTTGGTCTGACAATATGACCGTTGTAGAATGCATCAATAGTCAGGCAGCACGTTGTAAAATGATTTTAAGGCTGCTCAAAGAAATTGTCTTACTGTGTATGCGACTGAACGTAATATTCAGAGCAAAACATGTCCCAGGGGTGTTGAATCAGGCGGCTGATGCACTGTCTCGTTTTCAAATGCAGGCTTTCTCGGGTTTCCTTCCCTCAGCGGACCCAGAGCCGGCACCCTTTCCCGAAGCTCTCTGGTCTCTCGGTGCCCCGAACTTCGTCACCTCGTGGGAGAGAGTCTAGCACCAAGGACGAGGAAGGCATATGAAGGGGCGTTCAGGGCTTATTTAGCCTTTTTGGGGACTGAGAGAGAGGGGCTTTGGGGCTATGAGGAATGGGTAGTACATTTTCTGATGTTCTTGCGTAGGGCTGGGAAGTCAGTGGCTACGGCCCAGAGGCATCGTGCTGCCATTTCCTTTGCTGCCAGGGCACACAATATCCGGGACCCGACAGCGTCTTTCGTGGTACAAAAAGCGCTGCGTGGGTGGCAACGCCTTGAGGGTCGCAGAGTAGATGAGAGGCGCCCGATAGGTCTGGATAGGTTGTCCCAGTTGCTGGCCGCACTCCCCGCCACATGCTCGTCTCAGTTTGAGACGTTGTTGTTCCGAGCTGCTTTTACGCTTGCATTTCACGGGGCGATGAGGATAAGTGAATTAGTAGCGAGGAACAAACAGGATGTGGAGGGGGGTTTGTGCCAGGAACACGTTCACATCAGGGGCGAGACGATGACTCTCTCCTTTGTCAGGTCCAAGACCGATCAAGATGGGATGGGTGACTGCATAATCATTCGCAGGATTCCTGGGTCCTCCATGTGTCCGGTAAAGTGTTTAGAAGATTACCTAGCACGAAGGGTGGCATCATGGGGGGGGACATTGTTGAGACACGCGGACGCCACCCCACTGACGAAGTTTCAGTTTCAGCGGGTGCTTGCGATGTCAATTACCGCAGCGGGCTTGGACCCGGGCGAGTTCGGGACCCATTCCTTTCGGATAGGGGCTGCCACTGAAGCTACAGCCAGGGGTCTTAATGTTGAACAAGTAAAACGAGTGGGGCGTTGGTCCTCCAGTTGTTATAAGAGGTATGTGCGGTTGCACATGTTGTAAAGCTGTAACGATGTACTCACGCCTCTTGTTTTTGTTTGGTTTTCAGTTGCGCAAGCCTACGAGGCAGGGCGGACTATGCAGTCGACCCAACACCGGGCCAGCGGTCAGACATCACCGGCTGTGAAAAAGGAGGTGTGGGTCGTGGGCCACTCATACGTGAGGCGTGCCGCAGACGTATTCGAAGCAGGTGACATGATTCACGTAGCCTGGGAATACGGGTACAGGGTGTCCTTCTACGGAAGGGGCGGCCTCTGTATTGACCAGTTTCAAGCATTCTTTGAGGGTTTGTTAGGGCGGACGAGGTCACCGCCGTCTATAGTCATAGTACATTTGGGGGGCAATGATTTGGTCACCACCGGTAGACGACTTCTCCTAGAGGCAATGCTTTCCACTGTAAGTTGGTTGGCGAGGAAAGTTCCGGGGTGCATAATTGCGTGGTCTCATATGATCCCACGAAAAGTGTGGCGGGGGGCTATATCGATTCCTGCTTTGAACCATTCTGTTAGAAAACTTAATAACAAAGTGAGTAGGTTGTTCCGTTCCAAGACATTGCATTCTATCTCGCATGGTTGTATTAATGATGACAGTATGTATTTAGGGGATGGTGTGCATTTGTCTCGGGTGGGAAATGAGTTACTCATAGGAGACTTCTTAGCATGGTTAGAAACGTTGAAACATGACCTTTAGGTAGGAGTTGTGTGGGGGGTCCGGATAGCCGGTCAACTATCCGGCCTGTGGCGGTAAGGTCATGATCGGTGAGCACTAATTAGTAGATCCCTATGAGTGGGCGTCACCCAACACGGATGGGAGCGCTCGGGAGAGGTGGCCATTGGCCCCTCAATGGGGAGGCGGTCCCTTCTAAGGATGGGTCGCCGGAAGTAAAGGAAAGGCGGTCAAGGCCCCTTCCTTTGTAGGAGGGGTTACAGCCCCCTCCTGGGGAATTTCCCGGGGCCAGTGACATCTGCGACGGCAGATGCGGTAAGTTGTGTGGGGTTGGGATAAGGTCTACGATACCTTCTAGATACCTCACACGAGTATTCGAACGACCTTTAACTGGCGTCGAGTTTTTAGGTGCCCCCGTCAAGTCAAGGGAAATTGGTAGTAGTTGCACTTGAGGTACGCCTCCGTGCTGTCGCCCCTCCCAAGTGGGAGGGGTAAGTCTGGTTAGGGATCTTGACACCGGTTATGACCTTGCCGTTGGCCCTTAAACGTTAGGATGTACAATTTCAATATGTCAAGAAAATGTTTTGTAGGATGCTAGTTCGGCTAGGAGAACCTCTGTATTAGAGAATCTGTTAAGGTTAGCCAAACATCGCAATGTGGTAATGAAATTGTACATAACATGTAACGTTTAATGTTTTTAATTTTGTTTTAATAAATACGGCCGGGATGGTCACTCCATCCCACTTCCAAAAACTTCAAGAACTGTTTCCAGTTTCCCTCCTTTTGGGGATTGTGTTGAGAGGGGGTGGCGGGTATCTCGGCCATATGGAAAGGGGCGACCACTCGGTCCCCCCGAACGTATGGCAGAGTGCCTCGATCCCCCCGGGAAGCCATTTTGGGCGGGAGGCGCGTCTCGGCTGGTATGCCCGAAGCGGCGTAGCTGGGGCGCGCCCTTTCCCGCCCTAGAGTGGGCTGGCCTAGACACTGACGCAGCCAGCCACGCCCTCGGGGCAGGCAGGGGCGGGTGTACGCCCGCCCTGAAGACGGATAAAAAGGGACGCAAGACCAGAAGACATCCTCTTGTTCTTGTGCTCTGAAGCTGCACCTCCTCGCTGCACGTGAGCTCGGGACAGAACGAAGAGCCAATTTTGACCCACCCACCAGCCCCTGAAGACAGCCAGTTGTTTGTAATAAAGTTGATTAATTCTGCTTCTCTTTCGTTTGCAGGTTGTAGTGTCATGTTGATGTTGAGTATAATAAAGAATGGTCTGTTTTGAGTACGTTTTGCCATTAAAATGATTCAGATATAGTGTTGATTTTTTAAGCATGCTCTTTCGGTCATAGTGGCCAATGTATTCTTAGGTTTAGTTAGCACTGTCGTATTTATTTTGGTAGGCGGTAAGGTCATGATCGGTGAGCATTAATTAGTAGATCCCTATGAGTGGGCGTCACCCAACACGGATGGGAGCGCTCGGGAGAGGTGGCCATTGGCCCCTCAATGGGGAGGCGGTCCCTTCTAAGGATGGGTCGCCGGAAGTAAAGGAAAGGCGGTCAAGGCCCCTTCCTTTGTAGGAGGGGTTACAGCCCCCTCCTGGGGAATTTCCCGGGGCCAGTGACATCTGCGACGGCAGATGCGGTAAGTTGTGTGGGGTTGGGATAAGGTCTACGATACCTTCTAGATACCTCACACGAGTATTCGAACGACCTTTAACTGGCGTCGAGTTTTTAGGTGCCCCTGTCAAGTCAAGGGAAATTGGTAGTAGTTGCACTTGAGGTACGCCTCCGTGCTGTCGCCCCTCCCAAGTGGGAGGGGTAAGTCTGGTTAGGGATCTTGACACCGGTTATGACCTTGCCGTTGGCCCTTAAACGTTAGGATGTACAATTTCAATATGTCAAGAAAATGTTTTGTAGGATGCTAGTTCGGCTAGGAGAACCTCTGTATTAGAGAATCTGTTAAGGTTAGCCAAACATCGCAATGTGGTAATGAAATTGTACATAACATGTAACGTTTAATGTTTTTAATTTTGTTTTAATAAATACGGCCGGGATGGTCACTCCATCCCACTTCCAAAAACTTCAAGAACTGTTTCCAGTTTCCCTCCTTTTGGGGATTGTGTTGAGAGGGGGTGGCGGGTATCTCGGCCATATGCAAAATCGCCTTTGAAAGCAGAATGCAAACACTTGACGCAAAACATCATTTTAAATACACAGCTGACTTTCTTATTTACGCAATACTGCTCTTTAACAAAAATATATAAACGATAACTCACCTTTACAAATTCTTTTTGAAATTGAAAACAGTCTCAGAAACACACCAATTATTTTGTACCAGAATTAAAGGTATGCACTCCAGAGGCTGGAACCAACAAAGGCACCGAAACGCTGCTATTCAACACACATATCTCTCATGTCAGCCAATAAAAACTCTTCCCTCACTTTTTTCAAATCAACACCCTTCCCCCTTCTGCCCTTTCTACCTCTTTTCCATAGCAACTACCGCCTGTCTGACCTGTCATGGCCACAAGTTCACACAACAATGTTTCAAATGAACTCTGAACTCTCAGTACACCTGCTAATCCACTGCAATCTTTCATAACAACATTTTTAAATAACCATTCAAAATACATCTTTCAAAGAACACATCCATGCACCCTAACTTTCTGTTTTCAGCAATGGAAATACACCAATCACTGCTAATGAATCATTTGCACTTAAACTCCACAGTTTTTTACATTACAAACATCACTATTTTAACTGCCATTTCATTCCCACACTTCATCTGACTGCAGCAAAAACTCCTCTAGCCATGTTTTCAGTCTGGATTCTGTGACATAGCTACATCCACTGGGCTCACAGGTATGCTGATAACAGAAATTTACACAACCTCAATTTACAAAATGTGGAAATCAAATGGATTGGTCGAAGAGGATTGAAATGTCACCAATTGATACCATTGGTGAAAACCTTTTTACATTTGCCAACCCCTGACCTCATAATAGTGCACTGTGGAGAAAACGATTTGGGTACTTTGACTGGGGTAGGTCTGGAAATGCTTTTAAAGGACACCTTTGAGCAATTGATGACACTTTTTCCTCAAACTGCCTTGGTATATTCTAATATATGCCAAAGACAAAAATGGAGGTGGTCCAATCAATTTTGTCCACAAATTGAGAAATCGAGGAAGCATGTAAATAAGTCTGTTTCAGCTTACATGAGGGACCATGGAATGGGCTGCATCTACAACAATAACTTGTGTTACTACATGCAAGATATCTACAGAGGAGATGGCGTGCATTTCTCAGATGAGGGAAACAGAGTTTTCATACTAAATTTAAGAATGTGTATTGGTTCCTACTTATAAGTTTCTAGAACATACACAGAACCCAAAAGCTCTTTTCAGAGCTACCTTAACTTAGTGTACTCTTTTGAAATTTCGAATGTACCTTTTTTTCACTTATTTTCACCTATATTCGCTTCCCGGTACGCTACCCAGTTCGCGTACCTGCGGCTAACCACGCGAAAAAAACATTTTTTTTTTATCGACATATATGAGCCTTCTCAGCCACCCTCAGAAAACGTAGGGAAACAGCATACGTCTAAAGTACCCCAATCTACCCATTCTGAACATTATTTACCCTCCATCTTGTATCTCAATTCTACCGAAACACAAAATGGAGGACTCCCGTAACACTGCAAGTTCGCGTACCGGGAAACGCACTGACAAGCACTCGTTTAAAAAAGGTGGGAAAGTAATTTACAGAAAAACCACTGGAGACACTTTCACCAATTAAACAGTAGCTCATACTACATACCAATCCCTACCATTTTCACAAATTTAGTTGGAATACCATTTAGCCATTTAGCATGTAGAACTCTCTAAAATCCCTGAGGTAAATTACTTCACAAAACATATCGAAAGTGTTGGAAATGACAACCAATTAAAATATTACTTTCAATTTCTACTATTATATCATGACATTTGATTGGTTATGTACCTGAATATATATAAACAAAGAGAGAGAAACACAGCCATTTTAACTACTACTTAGTGAAGTGCAGAACAACAAAAAAAAGGTAAGATATTATTTTTAAAACTGAAGTATGTTCTGTACTGAAAGCTAATTAGAAAAACATTTTCAGACAGTTTTATTCTTTCACTCTGTAATACTTATAGAATAAAATAGACTTCTCTGTTTTAGTTATGGCAGAGCCAGTCCAAGGATATGCGAGGCCCTGAGCTAAAAGGGAACGTGCGCAAGGCCCCCTCCAAATTACATAACTGACCACTTACAAGGAGAACATGCACAGACACTGTGGGGGCCCCATTGTCCATCATTTTGACGCCCCCACAGTTTTAACTTTTAATCCACACGCATTTCTCACACCTTCATAGGTGTGAGAATTGCTTGTGGTCTAAAAGTTAAAACTGAGGGTGCGCCAAAATGCTGGACAATGGGCCACCCACAGTGTCTGTGAATGGTCTCCTTGCAATTGAAGGAGCATCTCCTTCTTCCTCCCCTATACCTCCTGTCACCATCCATGAGAGGCCCAAGGAGGGGCCCCCGCCAATGGACCTTAATTGCAGGCGACACCTTTCTTTGTGATAGATCTCCAGGAAAACAAAAGGACACATCACCAGTGCGTGGCACCATGCTGGTGGGCTAAGTGCGAGTTCCTGAACGGCAGCCCACGCTGCCCATGCCTAGCGCTGGCCCTGAGTTAAGGATAGAGTTAGACTTCTCTAGTATAATTCAGAATTGACTAAGAGTTTATTTGATAATTTTCTTCATATTTCTACTTCCAATTTGATACCATACACTGCCCAAAGAAAAAAACACTGTTTAAATAACCAGACTGCCTGTCTGTACTGAAACCCAACAGTGCCCTTTCTGTACTGATATATTTTTTAAAAATTCATTTTTCAGAATTCAAAATGGAAGGACAAGAAAACAACTTGAAAACTGAAACAGAAAAAAAAATGGAGACAGAAGTTGACAAGGATTTCTACGACGACACAATAAACAATGAACTTGTGCAATGTGTACATGCAGTAGATTTTCTACTGAAAAATGAAGAAAAAAATGATCACGATTTTTTTGATTTTCTTTTAAATTTTGAAAAACAATCTGAAAAATAAATTTTAATTTCTTAATTCAAAAATTGTTTGACACATTATTTATTTTTATATGTATATTGAAACCTAGTAGCAAATTGATTATAACAAGAAGTCAGACTTTAAATATACTGTGCAACTTTTGGTGTTACATACTAACTTTGTTCATAGTTACTTCCTTTCTCCCACTATATTATCTCCAATGTGTATTTAACATCTCTTTATCATCTCCTGCCTCCATGTTGTTTCGGCTTTCCAGACAGACTATGGTATGAATTCCATATACCACAAAAACTTCTTTAACAACAAGCAAGATATCTACAAAGGAGACGGCGTTTATTAAATTATAGACTCTACATTGATACCTACATGTAGCTACGTAAATAAAAATAAACAAAAAAAACCAACAAAACGAACAATCAATAAACATACAATAAGTTATAAGTCAATCATTCTTGTTTCCTTATAGTACGCTCCCCAGACCGCTTTCCGGTACGCGAACCGGGCGCACCCCACGGAAAAAACAATTTTTTTTTTGGGCCCCGCGGGGCACTTTAATATCCCCCTCATCAATCCTAGGGGGTCAGAAGGGGTCTACCTTGCCCCCTTTCCTACATTTCCCCCTTCGTTTTGGCCTCCTCTTGTCTCTCGATCCTAACGAGAGACAAGATGGCGGCCGCTACGGACTGTTTAGAATGTTGACAGACACCGGAGAGCAAATCAGCTTCGCTTCGCAAAGCTCCGTTACGCGAAAAGTACGCGATCTGGAGCACTATCTAGGACGCTGTCACAGATATATCTGTTTTTTTAAACGTTAATTTCTCGAAATCCACTGGAGCACATATATTGAGACCCAGCAAAGGCACATCGGGCTAACAGTCCGTACAATTTTGCCAAGTTTCGTGCAAATCCATTCAGCCATTCGAGCTAAAAGTGTGGCCAAAGGCCCTATGGAAAAATGAATGGGAAAAATGCATTTTGGGACCCCCCTATTTTCTCAGCCCCCCCCCTTGACAGAACCCCCCCAAATTTTAAGGGGCTGCTCAGAAACAAAATGTGCCATTTTCCTGAAAATTTCAGCCGATTCCGTCCACAAACGCCAAAGTTATTAGACATAGAATTTTCAAAAGTCCCATAGAGAAAAAATCCTAACTATATATACCTACTGGCGACCGCCAGTAGGTAATATATATATATATATATATATATATATATATATATATATATATATATATATATATATATATATATATATATATATATTACCTACTGGCTATCGCCAGTAGGTATATATAGTTAGGATTAATTCCCTATGGGATTTCTGAAAATTCTATGTCTAATAACTTTGGCGTTTGTGGACGGAATCGGCTGAAATTTTCAGGAAAATGGCACATTTTGTTTCTGAGCAGCCCCTGAAAATTTGGTGGGGTTTCGTCAAGGGGGGTCCAAGAAAAAAGGGGGGTCCCAAAACGTGTTTTTTGCATTGAGTTTTCCATAGGGCGGTTGGACTCACTTTTAGCTCGAACGGCTGAATGGATTTGCACGAAACTTGGCAAAATTGTAGGGACTGTTAGCCCGATGTGCCTTTGCTAGGTCTCAATATATGTGCTTCAGTGGATTTTGAGAAATTAACGTTTAAATCAAGATATATATCTGTAACAGCGCTCCGGGCAGCGATCCGGTCCGCTTACTTTTCGCGTTTCGGAACTTTGCGTGCAGAAAGCTGATTGGCTCTCTGGTGTCTGTCAACATTCTAAACAGTCCGGAGCGGCCGCCATCTTGTCTCTCGGTAGGATCGAGAGAGAAGAAGAGGTGAGAAACGAAAGGGGAATTTAATGAAAGGGGGCAAGGTATCCCCCTCTTGACCCCCTAGGAATGTTGTTGGGGTTATTAAAGGGTCCCGTGGGGAAAAGAAAAAAAAAATGATTTTTCACGGTAGAAGCCTTTCTCGGGCCGCGAACTGGGCCGCAAACTGGTAGCGAAACGAGAATTCGCCATTTTGTGCTTCGTTTTAATTGTTTTGAGACAAAAATTATCGCCGCACATCGGCCACAATGCATGAATATCGTTGAAAAGTCAGCGATATTCATGCATTATCCAGCAAATGCTCTTAGCCATGTTATCCACCTTCCATTGGATAACATGGCTAAAAACTGCTCTGTGCGTGACGTTTGTTAACGTTCGATTTGATGGAAATCAGGAAGTGTTGAACACCATTTTGTCACTGCGAGTAAATATTTTGTTATAAATGAATCCTTATTGATAAACATTGTCTGCGCCATCTTGCGTTTTTGTCCAATGCCACAATTTTGTCGTGCACGGCAGCCATTTTAGATGCCTTGACCAGGGCCACTCTCTGCACGCCGCCGATTCTCAGCATGGCTCCCCACCCTCGCACGCATCTCCCCCACGCAATGGTCACCCCCGCTCTCTCTCTCATGCATGGGACATATACTTCCCCCATCTGCGCTGCTCTTCTCTGAGAATCACACCCTGTGCGCGCTCGACACCTCCCTTTCACCCTATTCACTACCGCACCCTCTGACACTCCTCTTCTTCTGTGTCCGATTGTCCAGGCCGGACCTAGGCTATCACCTAGCCCTGCGGATGTAGTTTATGGCCCCAGCTGTAGAGTATCAAGACATGCCAACCCTCCCGATTCAGGCGTGAGACTACTTATTTCAGTGGTAGTCTTTCGCTTCCCGTTTCCTGCAAGGAAAAACCCGGGGGCATATTACCAAAAACTAGCGGTAATTTTTGTCTCTAACTTGTTTAGAGACAAAAATTATCGCCGCACTTCGGCGAATTTTATCGCACATAAACCTTGCTATTAGCAAGGTTTATCACAAATGCGATAAAAAACGGCCGCAATGCATGAATATCGTTGAAAAGTCAGCGATATTCATGCATTATCCAGCAAATGCTCTTAGCCATGTTATCCACTTCCCATTGAACAAGCGCATGGTCTTTTAAAGATTTGTGAAGTACTCGGGGCGGCGGTGTGTGTGTGCCCTCTTTCAGGAGCGGGCGGGGGGGCACTGCCAGCAATTTGCAGGCCAGGCAGTGTTCAACACGTGCATCATCCTTTCTCTGCCTGCTATTGCGCTCCATGCTTCGGAAAGGTAAGAAAAAGAACGTGCATTTGAGTTTGAAATGTCCGATCTTGTAGCAGTACACTTGCAAAGCCCACACATGACAATAACCCGATTCAAGGCCCCATTCACCCGATTTTTAAAAAAAATATAGTACTCCAAGACAGTTACATTTTAAAATTTTATTAACATTTAAATATAACGAACGCAACAAAAACTGTAAATATATTTAACCATTTTTTGAAATTAACCAGAACTATAACGATAACAACAACAACAACAATAATATAACTTTTATGCCTAAATTACGCAAACATTTAGCTAATCTGCTAAAGGGGGGAGTCGCCATTTCTTTACAATAATCAATAATGAAAAATCCACATCAATAGGGTTGCCCGTTTTCTCGATGCAGCACTATAGTGCAATATACACAGCACCTGGGGTGTCAAGAGTGAACAGGTCTTTCTTTGTTCCTTAAGATGTTATCTCCGAGAATGCTGATGCATTGGTGTCTGTACACTTCTTTGTCTATTCTGTCAAGATGATAACTGCTTTATAAACAGACGATATCTTTGTTTAGTCATTATTGTTAAGTGTGTCTGAAACTACAGTGCCCTTCTGTTTTTTTTTCTTCAGGCTCTACAGAGTTTTGTGTGTTGTTCTTTTGAGCGACAATTATTCCAGAGGTTTCAGGTTCACTTGTTTTGTCCTGCAGTGAGTTAACAGCTTTAGAGAGTTCATGTTTATTTGCTATGTCCTGCTGTTCGTCAACTGCTTCAGAGACGTCAGCCTCATTTTTTATGTTTCAGTAGATCCTGGACCTGCCCGGCCGCGCCCAAAATGGCGCCGGTGTAAATGGGACTCGTAACTGCTTGTTCTGTACTGGTTGCCCAACCTTGATATCACGAGATACATATGCAGTTTTGAAGCACATGGCGGAGGCTTGTCTGCTGTAGTGGGGCGCCCCTTTATCGTTTCAGTCGCCATTCCGCCCGCTTTTGCTACACTGTGCCTTTTCCGCCATTCAGCTGTTTAGCGCCCGCTCTTACGGCTACAGCGTCTCGCTTACCATGTAGTTGAGTTGTTCCCACTGTTGCGGTGCAGCGATAGGCGGCTGCCACAGGACTCTTAAAATGGCGGCCGGCTCTTCGGATTTGGGCCTGGTCCAGTAAAATGGCCCTGGGACACCTTGGAACTCGGACGCTTGTCTGCCAGGGCTTGGGTTCCATTCTCGAAAGCGTCCCCTCAGCCTTGAAGATTGTACAAAAGTCTTGGGGGCCCTCGACTCCCGCAGGCTTCCGGTGGGGAGCGGCTGCCATGATTGCTTGCGGAATGGCCACGACGGAGCTACGAGATGGTGGTGCTCTCATGGTGACGCCAGCTTCAGTCTGAAACATCCAGAAACAAGGTGGGGCTTTCATCGTTTGGGGAAAAAAAATGTTTTAATCCAATGAAAAGTGTTATTTTTAGGTCACATGATCTAGTCTTACATAATTAGGAAAAGAAAAGTAAAATGAACCAATGAAAAGTTTTATTAACAAGTCACATGACCTGTTATGCTTACGTTACGCGCTGCGCGGCGCGCTCTGGATCGTTTCCGGGAAGCTGCGCCTTGCGCACCGGAGCACTTCCGGGTGCGCTAACGCGTCGCGTCATATGACGCATTACGCGACAATGCAGGTGCAGAATATAGTCAAAATGTCTCCACCAACCAGCGGTCGGAATACAACCGCTTTCAGCAGTCCAAAAAGTTCAGTAAAATCTTAAGAGCGGGAGCAACTCAACTACATGGTGAGTGAGACGTTGTAGTCGCAAGAGCGAGCGGTAAACAGCTGAATGGCGGAAGAGGCACAGAGTACCAAAAGCGGGCGGAATGGCAACTAAAACGGTAAAGGGGCGCCCTACGACAGCGTGTCTTCAGGTGAAACGGATTGTGGGACAAGGTCCAGAATGAAAGATTCTTCAAAAGGGAAAAAATTCCGCTGGACCCCGGGAGCCGGCCGCCTATGCCGGGGGCGATCTCAGGCCTCACCAGGGCAACACGACTTGGGGAGGGGGCAGGAGCCAAGCGCCCCCTCTCAGTCCGCGCCATCTCACCGCCCCTCGGGGGCCTCCGTCAAGCGGTTTAGGGAGGCACCGTATCACATTGTTTTCCAATGCAGTCAGGTCCACAAATGGACCCCACTTACTTTGAATAGTGAAGCTGCAGCAGGTGCAAATAAGGTTTAAACAGTGTTACAAGAGCTGCTTAGAACTCTGAAGTATGGCACTCAACAACCAGGACTTATGCCATTTATGTAAGGCAGTGACATGGAAGCAACTCAGGGACAAAAAGCATGAACGAACATTCACGTATGAAAATCTTATTTGGAGAAGGGGTAGAATCCAAACGCCCCCTGCCAGTTCGCGCCACTATACCGTATGTGGAAAATCTGAAGCCATCATTCTACAAACTCTCAACGCTTGTTATCAGTGCATGAGTTTCATGCTCGATCGATTGAGCTAGCCGGATCGGGCAATAAAAAGTATAAAATAGTTATGTAAATAGTTATTTAATAAAATGTTTTACTCTGTTTCTTTGGTGGTGTGTTGTGTATATTTATAATATTTGCATAGGGTTTGCCGTTATTTTGGGCGGTGTGGGTGGCGGAGTCGAGCTGTTTTGCAGCCCTCATGGTGTGGAGCTCAGTTCATTTCACTATTTTCGTATCTCTCATGAAGGGTTATTCCTAATGTTTGTATTTTACCGAGGTCAAAAAGAGATCGAATTAGTGGTCTACTGATTTTGCTCGATTACTTTTATTTTTTTACACGATTTTTCACTATCTGCAAAGACTAAACAGAGTATTGCGACTTTGTGCTTGTTTGTAAATAGAGAATGATCCAAAGAGAACCAATTGTAAAATAGTAAATGCTTGGATAATAATCAATCAAATGGAGAGACAAGCAGGTACGACGGATTACAACAGGGGTAAAGGTCTGAGTTAACTACCGTTCACTATCTGCAAAGAGAGAGTACTACTAAGAGAAAAGAGGGGAGTGGGGGGGGGGACAGCGTTCAAAGCAGATCAGCGTGCATAAACACGAAAACGTTTTTACCTATCACGTACTTGACATTTGACAGCTTTTGATACTTGCTATTAAAAAACCATTGAAATTCACAGAAAAAACCATAGGTTATACTCCATATATAGTTAGGAATTTGCATTTACAAAACCTTGAAAATTCAATGAAAAAACCATTGGTTTTAGGCCATATATAGTTAGGGATTTGCATTTAGAAAACCTTATTTTACTCGCATAAAACCATTGAAATTCCATATATAGTTATAAGCGCTAACTATATATCGCGCACCCGCAATCCACTGCTGATGATGTCACATATTACATCATTCATGACATGGTTAGTGACATCACTGATGACATCACTGATGACATCTCAAATGACATCACTGATGACATCACTGATAACATCTCATTTGACATGACTGATCACATCACTGATGATATCATTCATGTGATAATACCATGAACCTCTTCAGACTCTAATATAACCTTAGATACAATCAGTGTAAACAGACAGTCACTCATCCATGGAGTTACTCACACACCTAGTCAGTTATGCCAAAAATCAATCACACCTCCATTTTCTGATCTATACAGTTATACACATTTTACTTATTCAAACATATACTAACACATATTTACTTTACTCTCTTATACAATCTCTGATACATGTTCACAATGATCCATACAGCCACTCACACATTCACTAGCTCTTATGCACAGTTATTTATAGATGTCAACTCTCACATGTACTGTGTTTTACATATGCACTTAATTTGACATGTAGCACTGAGATATCCATTCACTCACTAATACACTCATGCACAGTCAACCGCCCATACAGCTGTTTCCACATGCAGTTGTGAATCTATACATATAGTGAATCAACTACTCACACATCTATGTACAGAGTCACACACCTCCCAGCCACCCATACACACACACTCAGTTTCCCATACAAATACTTGGACAACCAATCAATAACCCATACAGTTACTCATATAGCTACTGAACAACATATGCAGCAGTTTGTAGAACAACAGATATAATGATGCACAAATTAAAACAGTTTAGTCACTAACCCATGCACTCAGTGAGACACATTTAATCACTCACTCAATCAGTCAGTCATGCACCTAGTAAATCCTTCATCCAGACACTTATACATCCACTCATTCTTCAATATGTAAGACATATTTTAACTTTACAGAAACATACAGTCACTGGGTGTTGTAATCAGTGATGTCATCAGTGATGTCATTTGAGATGTCATCAGTGATGTCATCAGTGATGTCACTAACCATGTCATGAATGATGTAATATGTGACATCATCAGCAGTGGATTGCGGGTGCGCGATATATAGTTAGCGCTTATAACTATATATGGAATTTCAATGGTTTTATGCGAGTAAAATAAGGTTTTCTAAATGCAAATCCCTAACTATATATGGCCTAAAACCAATGGTTTTTTCATTGAATTTTCAAGGTTTTGTAAATGCAAATTCCTAACTATATATGGAGTATAACCTATGGTTTTTTCTGTGAATATATATATATATATTATTGCTTCCTCTGCTCGCCAGGTCGCGCACTCAAGCACGGGTGCCTTGTTGCGAGGGGCGTACCTCGCTCGTATTGTGGCTCCTTCTTCTTCGTATTTTCAAAGAAAACAAGCACTCACAGGAGGAGGAACAACTGTTTTTATTACTGACCCTCTGAGCACCAGACGCGTTTCGGCTTCTGCCTTTGTCAGTGGTACACTGACGCGCCATTTTTTTCTATTTTAAATATCCCCCATGTGATACTGTCATATAGAGATAGAAATGGTACTACTTTCCCAAACTTATGCGCCATATTGGCACTGTTATTCGCTCAGTTTTACATTCACTTACATTTAGCCCTGGATGGGCTTTTGCCTTGTACAAAATGTATACAATTCTCTATTTTCACTTATTATAGTGATTTTGTTGTTATTCCTCACAATCTATGTTACTATAATGCCCTGAATGGGCTCTTCCGCAAATAACACTTTATGTTTGTTTTCTATCTCTAATAACACACAGTGCAACTCATATTGTTAACACCCACAACCCAAATTAAGAAAACAAGAAAAATACATATACAAAAAAGTGAAATCTAAAAACATCAGTACATTTCATTTGAAAATCTATTTCATTAGAACAACTCTCTGGGTCAACTGTAACTGTGTATTTCTGCTCAACACTTTCCCTGGGAGATGACCGCTAGCCTAGATGTACTGTCATTTCTTATGTTATGTTATGTTATGTTATTTATATTTTTATGGCGCACAGCTGCCCCAGCAAAGGGGCGTCCTGGCGCTTTGACAGACACTATAACATAACACACAATACAAGAGAAGGGTAATTAATCAGACACGGGAAAGAGGAAAGTTTTAATCGCCTGCCTGAAGGCGAGCAAGTCTTCAAGAGCTCGGATGTGTACCGGGAGCGAGTTCCATAAACCTGCCGCAAGCACCCTAAAGGAGCGGCCACCCATTCTGCTCAGTTTAAAGCGTGGACAGACAGCCAGATGAAGCCCCTCCGATCTCAAGGATCTCAAAGGAATATAGGGCGTGAGTAGGTTGGCAAGCGGCGAAGAAGATTTCAAAATTTTAAAGGCCAGACACAGCGCTTTGAACTTGATTCGCTGTCTGACCGGGAGCCAATGTAAGGCTGTGATGGTACCAGACACTGAGCAATGTCTGGGGAGGCCCACAATGGCCCGTGCCGCTGCGTTTTGCACCCTTTGGAGCCTAGAGGCCTCCGCTTGATTCACCCCTAACATCAGCGAGCTGCCGTAGTCCAGCCGAGATAGGATTGAGGCCTGGACCACAAGCTGTCTGGTAGGGGGATCAAAGTACTTTAAAACCGGCCTTATTCCCCGCAGAATGCCATAGCACGTGGCAGCCACCTTCTTGGTATGGTCCCTGAAGGTGAGCGCAGAGTCCAACCAGATACCTAAATTTCTCACTCCAGATGCTGGAATAGGAGTGACACCCAACTCTGATGGCCACCACTGGTTACCCCATAGCTCAGCGTGCTTCCCTAGTACCAACACCTCCGTTTTGGTGGCATTCAACTGCAGGCAGTTGGTGCGAAGCCAGCTTGCTACTGCCACAAGACCCGCTCGGAATCTGGGGGCCTCCACCTCAGGGTCTCCACTAAGTGTCACCGCTAGCTGTGTGTCGTCCGCTTATGAGGCCATCGTTAGACCCCACTGTTTGACGACACCAGCCAACGGTTTCACATAGAGGTTGAACATTGTAGGGCTCAACGAGGATCCCTGTGGGACCCCCAGCTCCAGGGAATAAGTGGCGGATTGGCCAGGTGGTATAGCCACTTTAAAGGATCGATCCGATAGAAAAGATCGAAACCACTGTAGAGCGACATCAGTCACTCCAGCCTCCTGTAAGCGTTGGATCAGTATATGGTGGGACACAGTATCGAAGGCAGCGCTTAGATCTAATAGTAAAAGCGCTGCAGTACGACCTGAGTCCAGTACCTGGCGAAGATGTTCCGTGATGTAGAGTAATGCCGTCTCGGTACTGTGTCCCGACCGGAAGCCGTTCTGACTGGGATCCAATATCTGGTTACGAGCCAGATGCTCAGACAGAACAGAGTTGACATGGGCTTCTGTTACTTTGGCAATCCAAGGCAACAGGGATATAGGTCGGTAGTTTTCTGGCAACCGGGGGTCAGAGTTGGCTTTTTTTAGTATAGGAGTAACCACTGCCTGTTTCCATGCTGTGGGTACCGTTCCGTTGGACAATGACATATTGATAAGATTCAATATGGGGTCTCGGCACAGCGGGGAAAGTGTGTTGATAAAGGCTGGCTTTAACGGGTCCAGAGGAGAACCTGACTTGACCCTGAGGCTAATCCTGTCAAAGGTCTCACTAGTCAGTTCTGGTAGCATAGCAAGGGTCTCATATCCCACCGTATCGGGGACAGTAACCTCTCGATTCTGGTGGAGTGTGTCAAAACCTTGGTAGATTTTTTTCACTTTCTCCACAAAAAGGAGGCCAGCTTATCACAGTGGGAGTCTGTGCAAATCACCTCTGAGGTGGATCTATTTTTCATAAGGTCCTTCAGGACCTTAAAGATCAGTTTTGATGGATTGGGGCTGGTAGCAAATTCTTGAGCGTAAAATGCGGCTCGTGTTCTGCAAATAGCTCTATGGTAGAGCTTCAGCTCAGTAAAATACCGAGTTTTCAGAGCAGGGTCATAAGATCTTCTCCATTCCCTCTCTGTTTTTCGGCAAGATTTTTTCAGTTCTGCGAGAGACTCATTATACCAAGGACTGAGAGGTATAAGAGGTATAAGAGAGTCCAGGGCATCGGTGATCCAAGCGCAGAACTGTTGGTAACCTTGTTCCACATTAATAAAAGTGCTCAGAGGTTTCTGTTCCAGTATACTATAGAACTCTTCAAGCCTAAGCTTGTGCCAAAGCCTTTTTAGAATAGGCCTGTCCACAGATATAAAAGGCTTATCGTGGACCGGACAAAAGGCTTCCACCAGCAGATGGTCAGTCCACCCCATCAGCCTCGGATCTGACAACCTCACCCCGTCAAGTGTGGAAAAGAAGGGGTCCAGAATATGACCCCCTGAGTGGGTTGGAAGGGTAACGAGCTGAGTGAGTTGAAGAGCTTCAAGATCCGCCAGCAGAGTGCTCACTGTAGTGGATGACCCATTATCGAAATGGATATTAAGGTCCCCCAAGATGTTGAAATTGGCACAGCCGAGCGCTATAGGACTGACCATATCGGCCAGTGCGGACCTGAAGACAGAATCATTGCCGGGAGGACGGTAAATGAGCATACCACTGAAAGTGAATTGATGGGAAAAAGCAACTTTGAAAATAGCACTTTCGCATGCAGGTTGTCCAGACAGTTTCCATTCAGCCGGAAAGCAGGATTTGACTGCCATAGCGATACCACCTCCTCTAGTGGTCCTATTGGAAGTGAAGGTATAGTTCTGAGGGAAAGCAAGATTCAATATAGCAGAATCAGAATCCTGAAGCCAGGTTTCTGTCATTAGAAAGACATCGGGATCCTCTTTCTCAATCAGTTCATAAATGGACAGGTGGTGCTTTACCAGTGATCTAACGTTTAAGCACCAAATACGAAGATCTCGAGATGCAACACACGTTCGTGTGACAGGAATAGCATCTTCCAAGGAACGGATTTTAGTGGGGCTCTTAAGTGACCAGCCTTTACAGGCACAACTATAAGGACCGACTAATGGGTCCACAGGCTTGCAAACACATCCTCTGGACATTTGCCCTATGGCCAGCAGCTCTGACCGTGTGTAAGACAACATACCTGCCAGGAACGGCGAAGCAACACCGCGACAAGACACAGAGCCTGCCCCGCCTCGCGCTGCCTCGACGCGGACGAGCGCAGACGGGCAGGACTCTGGCACGACTCCGGCTAAGCGACGGCGTCCTCACCTGCGCATCCCGCTGCGCGGGAGAGGGGAGCTTTAAGTAGGCTCACCAATCCTAGCGCGAGCGCGAGGACGCTCCAAGATGGCGCCCGAAGCTACATTCACAGCCCTACCCAAAATGGCGCCCACAGTGAACCACCCCCGGGATCCAGGCCCGCCAAAACGGCGGTGAGGGAGCCAATTATATGCAGAATGAGGAAGGGGGCAAGACCCTGCTAAAAACAGGGGAGAAGTGCAGCAAAGTAAAATTAAAACAATATCACAGAATCAGGAGTTTAAAAACGAAGCGCCAGCAGCAGCGCCAGCAAAAGCGTGTGCGCAGTAGAATAAGCGTCTGTCAAGGCCGCCTCGAAACGGAGGTCCGCCTTAAGTAGGCTCACCAATCCTAGCGCGAGGACGCTCCAAGATGGCGCCCGAAGCTACATTCACAGCCCTACCCAAAATGGCACCCACAGTGAACCACCCCCGGGATCCAGGCCCGCCAAAACGGCGGTGAGGGAGCCAATTATATGCAGAATGAGGAAGGGGGCAAGACCCTGCTAAAAACAGGGGAGAAGTGCAGCAAAGTAAAATTAAAACAATATCACAGAATCAGGAGTTTAAAAACGAAGCGCCAGCAGCAGCTCCAGCAACAGCGTGTTCGCAGTAGAATAAGCGTCTGTCAAGGCCGCCTCGAAACGGAGGTCTGCCTTAAGTAGGCTCACCAATCCTAGCGCGAGCGCGAGGACGCTCCAAGATGGCGCCCGAAGCTACATTCACAGCCCTACCCAAAATGGCGCCCACAGTGAACCGCCCCCAGGATCCAGGCCCGCCAAAACGGCGGTGAGGGAGCCAATTATATGCAGAATGAGGAAGGGGGCAAGACCCTGCTAAAAACAGGGGAGAAGTGCAGCAAAGTAAAATTAAAACAATATCACAGAATCAGGAGTTTAAAAACGAAGCGCCAGCAGCAGCGCCAGCAACAGCGTGTGCGCAGTAGAATAAGCGTCTGTCATGGCTATTTAGTCCTCCCGGGTTCTTCGTCCCGATATCTATTATATATCTGGATTCTAGCCTCCTTAATTTCTGAAGCCTATCTCCACCTCTAGGGTTATTAGGGATTTGATCTAATGCAAAATATTCCAGTAGCTCGCTATTGCTTTTGTGGTGCTGTTTGTAATGTCTGGCTACTGGATATGATGGATCACAGTTTGTTATAGCCCTAAGGTGTTCCAGAATACGCATTTTGGTAGGATTAACAGTGCTGCCTATATAGCGTAATCCGCATGGGCACACTAGGCAATACACTGTGTAAGGTGTTGTGCAGGTTAAAAAGGATTTGATTTTTCGAACTTCCCCTCTCACCTGGTAAGTTGTAACTTTCTTGCTGTATTTACACGCCTTGCAGTGTCCACAGGGGAAAAAACCTGATATTGGTTTTCCAAAAGGTTGTCCCACAGGACGTGCAAGGTAACTACTCGTCAGAGTGTTTCTTAATGCTCTTGCTCTCCTGTAAGTAACCATTGGTTGTTTTGGTATGTCTATACCTATTACCGGATCTGTAGTTAACAAATTCCAGTTTTTCCTCAGTGCTGTTCTTAACATCCCTGCTCCTTCTGAGTATGTGGTGATCAGTCTAAATTTCCCTTCTTTGTCATTTTCCTTCAATTTGGGTTTTAATGTCTCTACTCGTAAGATGTTGTCTACTTTTTTTTGGGCTTCTTTTAGACATCTCTCACCATAACCTCGAAGTTTAAATCTTTCTATACTTTCCTGTGCATTCTTTTGGTAGTCTTCCTCTGATGTACAGTTCCGTTTAATCCGCAGCAGTTCTCCGTACGGGATGCTGTGGATTAATTTTGGTGGGTGGCTACTCATAGAATGCAGTATCGAATTCCCCGCTGTGGGTTTTCTAAACAGCTGTGTGATTATTTTCCCTCGTTCTATTTTTATTTCCAGGTCGAGAAAGTTTACTTTGCTGTTACTCATTTCACTTGTGAAACGCACATTATATGTATTTACATTGAGTCTCTCTATATATTCCTTAGCCTTCTTGTCTGGCCCACGCCAGACAATCAACAGATCATCTATATGTCTGTACCACACTAGTATGTGTTGTGTCCACTCTGCATACTTAGGGTTCCATGCCTCATTTTCCTCCCACCACCCCACAAAAAGATTTGCGAAACTGGGGGAATAACTTGTTCCCATGGCAACCCCTACCAACTGTTTATAATGTTGATCTTGGTACAGAAAGATGTTATGTTGTAGGCTAAAGTTTAAAAATTCCAAAAGCATTTCGTTATGTTCTAAGAAGTTAGCCTCTCTCGTAGACAAAATGTTTTCTACAGCCTTCATCCCTTGTTCGTGGTCTATGCTAGTGTATTGACTAGCTATGTCCATTACTATGAGTTGATCTCCTTCCCTTAGAGTGAGCCGTTCTAGTTTACTTAATAAATCTTTAGTGTCTTTCAGAAGACTTCTTAAAGTCTTTACATAATCAATCATAAAATAGTCAATATAAATCGATAAATGTTTCAAGAGGCTCCCTTGGGCACTTACAATTGGTCGTCCTGGTGGCCTTGCTTTGTCCTTGTGCACCTTTGGTAGGTGGTAGAAACATGGTGTTATGGGGTTTAAACATCGTAGGTACAGATATTCTTCTGTCTCTATTATTCCCTTACCGTGCCACTTCTGCAGCATTTCGTGGCATTCTGTGATGCTCTCTAGGTATTCCTTCCTCCCCACTTTCTGGTAGCACTTTACGTCCTGTAATTGTCTTAGAGCCTCTTCGTTATAGGCTTCATATGTTTGCAAAACCACGTTCCCCCCCTTGTCCGAGGGCTTTATTATCAATTTCTTATCATTTTGTAAGTTTTTTATTGCCTCCCGATGTTTCAGTGTTAAGTTCCACTGTTTATTCGTTGGACCTCTTTTTTCGATTTTCCTTAGTTCTTTAGAGACTGACTCCATCAAGAGATCTATGTTGTCGTTGGGCATTTGCAGTACGAATGTCGATGCTGGTTTGAAGTTCGTATTCCCTCCTTCTTGTGCTATGTACACTTGTGACAAATTCTCGGATTGGCTAGCTCCTTCTGCTCTCAATTCCTGCATCACTTCCAGAGCCGGGATGTCTTTTACTCGGATTTCTTGTCTTGCCACTCTTTTTATTTGACTTGTTGATTTCTGTGGTCTCATTTTATAAAATTTGTGAAGTTTTAACTTCCTCAAAAATTTATACAGGTCTATTTTGGTCTGTGTGTATTCTAGTGGTTTGGACGGGCAAAAGGAGAGACCCAATTTCAGGACATGTTCCTCTTCCTCTGTTAAAATATGTTGACTCAGGTTCACAATAGTCAAGTTGTTTTCTTGTGTTTGTTCTTCATTCCCTGTTAGCGCCTTTTGTTGTATCTCGCGCTGCGAGTCATTGGTGGCGAGTAGTTGCTTTTTCCTCCACTCGCCGCTCCTCCACGTGGGGTGCTTCCTTGTTGTCATTCTGGGGGCTTCCCCCTGCCTCCTTGCTGTCGTGTCTGCCTGATTATTTGAAATTCGTTGCGAAAAGGGAGTTGTCGTATATCCGCGGCCGGTACCGCCTCTCGGTCTTTCCGTGCCTCCTCATTCTCTGAGACTTCTGATTCCGTTGTTTCTCCCGATTCCTCTCCTCTTACTGTAGTCATCTTATTACTTGCTCTTAATGCTTTCACCTGAGCATCGTATCGTTTAGCGAAGGTTAATACCCTGCCCGTTGCATAGTCTCCTTCGTCTCTTTCGAACTTTTCTTGTTTCCGTTTTCTGATTCTGTCTTCATATGCTTTCAGACGTTTCGGCATGGCGCCTTTTAGTTCGTCTAGCCTTTTGCTGTCCTCCCCCAATGCCTCTATTTTCTTTTCAAGTTCTGCTATTTCTTCGCGTGTTTTTCCATGGTCACTCCACGCAAACTTTATTAATAGCTTCAACAGGCCTTGACAGAATTCTCCTGTGTATTCTGCCCATTCCTCTAGTAACTGGGGGTCCCGATTTTCATAGGCTGGGACTGTATACACTCTCAGTCCCCTTGGCACCCGTTTCACTTCTACATAGTTCTGTAGTGATGTGGCTTCCCACCACTTTCTAATTTCTCGTTCGAACAATCTTTCCAATTTGCTGTATAAAGTTGTTACTGTTGCTGCTGACCCTTTTGTTTCGTCTTGTTTTTTCTTTTTTATCACACTTGCCTGTGTGCGTTTTTTTAAAGCATTTTCTGCCGCCTCCTGGCGGTCTGTCTCGCTGTCCATGGCACGTCGATGTCGTTATATATTTACTCTTGGAGTTTTAATATGTTGCTTTAACTCCTGCTCGAACTCCCTCGTGCGCCTCACCCACTTTCCATATCGGATCTCTGAACTTTTGCCCTTGCAAAAGTTCAGAGATCTGAGAGTGTATACGGTCGCAGCCTATGAAAATCGGGACCCCCAGTTACTAGAGGAATGGGCAGAATACACAGGAGAATTCTGTCAAGGCCTGTTGAAGCTATTAATAAAGTTTGCGTGGAGTGACCATGGAAAAACACGCGAAGAAATAGCAGAACTTGAAAAGGAAATAGAGGCATTGGGGGAGGACAGCAAAAGGCTAGACGAACTAAAAGGCGCCATGACGAAACGTCTGAAAGCATATGAAGACAAAATCAGAAAACGGAAACAAGAAAAGTTCGAAAGAGACGAAGGAGACTATGCAACGGGCAGGGTATTAACCTTCGCTAAACGATACGATGCTCAGGTGAAAGCATTAAGAGCAAGTAATAAGATGACTACAGTAAGAAGAGAGGAATCGGGAGACACAACGGAATCAGAAGTCTCAGAGAATGAGGAGGCACGGAAAGACCGAGAGGCGGTACCGGCCGCGGATATACGACAACTCCCTTTTCACGACGAATTTCAAATAATCAGGCAGACACGACAGCAAGGAGGCAGGGGGAAGCCCCCAGAACGACAACAATGAAGCGCCCCACGCGGAGGAGCGGCGAGTGGAGGAAAAAGCAACTACTCACCACCAATGACTCGCAGCGTGAGATACAACAAAAGGCGCTAACAGGGAATGAAGAACAAACACAAGAAAACAACTTGACTATTGTGAACCTGAGTCAACATATTTTAACAGAGGAAGAGGAACATGTCCTGAAATTGGGTCTCTCCTTTTGCCCGTCCAAACCACTAGAATACACACAAACCAAAATAGACCTGTATACATTTTCAAGGAAGTTAAAACTTCACACATTTTATAAAATGAGACCACAGAAAACAACAAGTCAAATAAAAAGAGTGGCAAGACAAGAAATCCGAGTAAAAGACATCCCGGCTCTGGAAGCGATGCAGGAATTGAGAGCAGAAGGAGCTAGCCAATCGGAGAATTTGTCGCAAGTGTATATAGCACAAGAAGGAGGGAATACGAACTTCAAACCAGCATCGACATTCGTACTGCAAATGCCCAACGACAACATAGATCTCTTGATGGAGTCAGTCTCTAAAGAACTAAGGAAAATCGAAAAAAGAGGTCCAACGAATAAACAGTGGAACTTAACACTGAAACATCGGGAGGCAATAAAAAACTTACAAAATGATAAGAAATTGATAATAAAGCCCTCGGACAAAGGGGGGAACGTGGTTTTGCAAACGTATGAAGCCTATAACGAAGAGGCTCTAAGACAATTACAGGATGTAAAGTGCTACCAGAAAGTGGGGAGGAAGGAATACCTAGAGAGCATCACAGAATGCCACGAAATGCTGAAGAAGTGGCACGGTAAGGGAATAATAGAGACAGAAGAATATCTGTACCTACGATGTTTAAACCCCATAACACCATGTTTCTACCACCTACCAAAGGTGCACAAGGACAAAGCAAGGCCACCAGGACGACCAATTGTAAGTGCCCAAGGGAGCCTCTTGAAACATTTATCGATTTATATTGACTATTTTATGATTGATTATGTAAAGACTTTAAGAAGTCTTCTGAAAGACACTAAAGATTTATTAAGTAAACTAGAACGGCTCACTCTAAGGGAAGGAGATCAACTCATAGTAATGGACATAGCTAGTCTATACACTAGCATAGACCACGAACAAGGGATGAAGGCTGTAGAAAACATTTTGTCTACGAGAGAGGCTAACTTCTTAGAACATAACAAAATGCTTTTGGAATTTTTAAACTTTAGCCTACAACATAACATCTTTCTGTACCAAGATCAACATTATAAAGAGTTGGTAGGGGTGGCCATGGGCACAAGTTATTCCCCCAGTTTCGCAAATATTTTTGTGGGGTGGTGGGAGGAAAATGAGGCATGGAACCCTAAGTATGCAGAGTGGACACAACACATACTAGTGTGGTACAGATATATAGATGATCTGTTGATTGTCTGGCGTGGGCCAGACAAGAAGGCTAAGGAATATATAGAGAGACTCAATGTAAATACATATAATTTGCATTTCACAAGTGAAATGAGTAACAGCAAAGTAAACTTTCTCGACCTGGAAATAAAAATAGAACGAGGGAAAATAATCACACAGCTCTTTAGAAAACACACAGCGGGGAATTCGATACTGCATTCTATGAGTTGCCACCCACCAAAATTAATCCACAGCATCCCGTACGGAGAACTGCTGCGGATTAAACGGAACTGTACATCAGAGGAAGACTACCAAAAGAATGCACAGGAAAGTATAGAAAGATTTAAACTTCGAGGTTATGGTGAGAGATGTCTAAAAGAAGCCCAAAAAAGTAGACAACATCTTACGAGTAGAGACATTAAAACCCAAATTGAAGGAAAATGACAAAGAAGGGAAATTTAGACTGATCACCACATACTCAGAAGGAGCAGGGATGTTAAGAACAGCACTGAGGAAAAACTGGAATCTGTTAACTACAGATCCGATAATAGGTATAAACACACCAAAACAACCAATGGTTACTTGCAGGAGAGCAAGAGCATTAAGAAACACTCTGACGAGTATTTACCTTGCACGTCCTGTGGGACAACCTTTTGGAAAACCAATATCGGGTTTTTTCCCCTGTGGACGCTGCAAGGCGTGTAAATACAGCAAGAAAGTTACAACTTACCAGGTGAGAGGGGAAGTTCGAAAAATCAAATCCTTTTTAACCTGCACAACACCTTACACAGTGTATTGCCTAGTGTGCCCATGCGGATTACGCTATATAGGCAGCACTGTTAATCCTACCAAAATGCGTATTCTGGAACACCTTAGGACTATAACAAACTGTGATCCATCATATCCAGTAGCCAGACATTACAAACAGCACCACAAAAGCAATAGTTAGCTACTGGAATATTTTGCATTAGATCAAATCCCTAATAACCCTAGAGGTGGAGATAGGCTTCAGAAATTAAGGAGGCTAGAATCCAGATATATAATAGATATCGGGACGAAGAACCCGGGAGGACTAAATAGCCATGAAGAAATGACAGTACATCTAGGCTAGCGGTCATCTCCCAGGGAAAGTGTTGAGCAGAAATACACAGTTACAGTTGACCCAGAGAGTTGTTCTAATGAAATAGATTTTCAAATGAAATGTAATGATGTTTTTAGATTTCACTTTTTTGTATATGTATTTTTCTTGTTTTCTTAATTTGGGTTGTGGGTGTTAACAATATGAGTTGCACTGTGTGTTATTAGAGATAGAAAACAAACATAAAGTGTTATTTGCAGAAGAGCCCATTCAGGGCATTATATTAACATAGATTGTGAGGAATAACAACAAAATCACTATAATAAGTGAAAATAGAGAATTGTATACATTTTGTACAAGGCAAAAGCCCATCCAGGGCTAAATGTAAGTGAATGTAAAACTGAGCGAATAACAGTGCCAATATGGCGCATACGTTTGGGAAAGTAGTCCCATTTCTATCTCTATATGACAGTATCACATGGGGGATATTTAAAACAGAAAAAAATGGCGCGTCAGTGTACCACTGACAAAGGCAGAAGCCGAAACGCGTCTGGTGCTCAGAGGGTCAGTAATAAAAACAGTTGATCCTCCTCCCGTGAGTGCTTGTTTTCTTTGAAAATACGAAGAAGAAGGAGCCACACTATATATATATATATATATTCACTGAAAAACCATAGGTTTCACACCAGTTATAGTTAGCTGGAAATTTTACTGATATAAAACCATTGAAATTCCCACGTTATAGTTAGTCGGACTCACTATAACTTGCGCGTGCAATGCACTGCTGATGACATCACATATTACATCACTCATGACATGGTCAGTGACATCACTCATGACATCACTGATGACACCATCCAGTGAATATGTGTCTTTCTGAAAAATAAATATTAGTGAGTTATGTTTAAATATTTAAATACATTTATTAGTGTTTCACTTTGTGTATAAGTGGCTACATGTGTTGGTAAGTAGCTACATGCGTATGTATATGGGTTATTTGATATTTTTATTAGTATCAGTATGAGTGTCTATATAGTTTGGTGGAGGTATTACTTAGCACATAGATGCATGAGTGACTGACTCTTTGTTTGTATGTGTTTTGAAGACAGCATATGTACAGGACTGTATGGGTGGATGAGTGTCTATATGTGTTTGTTAGTGAGTGAATGACTGTCTCACTAGTGTCTTTATCAGTAACTACATATGTTTTAATCTAGTATATATGAATATTGATGTATATAAGTGAGTATATGTGAGAGTAAGAGATTGTAAGATTTCCTGTTTAAATAAGTATGTGTTTCTATAAGTGATTGTTTAAGAGAATAAATATGTGTAATTTTCAATAGAAGTAAGGTGGAAGTGTGTGTATAACTCTATATTCAAATAAATCGTTGTTCAATAGTTTATTTGCACGTGTGAATATGTGTGTGAGTAACTTTTGGATGAATGTCGGTGTGTAACAGGATGTATAGGTGTATCACTTCATATGATGAGTGAGTATATGTATGAGTGACTATATAGAACTGTTGGTGAATGAGTGAATGTGTATATAGATAGTGGAATTACTGAATTGCTTGTTGTAACTGATATAGGTATCTCCTTTTTTTATTTAAATTTCAGTTTCTATTTTTGAATATGTGTCTCAAGGGTTACATTATAGTGAAAGGAGGTCTGTCAATATGTCACAAGGATGGTGTCATGAGTGATGTCACTGACCATGTCATGAGTGATGTAATATGTGATGTCATCAGCAGTGCATTGCACGCGCAAGTTATAGTGAGTCCGACTAACTATAACGTGGGAATTTCAATGGTTTTATATCAGTAAAATTTCCAGCTAACTATAACTGGTGTGAAACCTATGGTTTTTTCAGTGAATTTAATAGGTTTTTTAAATGCTAATTCCTAACTATAACTGGTGTGAAACCTATGGTTTTTTCAGTGAATTTCAAAGGTTTTTTTAATGCTAATTCCTAACTATAAGTTTCACTTTATAAATAAGACTGTTTGCACTCTAGTTGTTCTTTTTAACACTCTGGTACATTCTCTCATTGGGCTACAGTTGGGCTACATCTAGTTGAATTTTGGGCTACATTTTCAATTTTTGATCTCTGGTGGCCATCTTTGGGCTACATTGGGCTACTTTGGGCTACATTTGGGCTACATTTTGGCTCTAACATATATTAAGCCCAATGTAGCACAATACATATTTTTCTAAAGTTAATGTTTTTTACAAACCACTTCAGAATAGGGCTACCTGTCCCTACAATTATCCCAATTTTTTTTTTTTAAATTATTTTGGGGAGCGCTCCCGGAGCGCGCCCCGGGGAGCGCCCCGAAAAGCGTATTTTTACAAAGCGCCCCGGGGCGCGCTCCGGGGAGCGCCCCGTGAGCGCCAATATCGCAAACGAAAACATGATCGTGACGTATCGCGTAGCCGCGACCGCGTGATACGCACGGCGTAAGCGCACCCGGAAGTACTCGAGCGAATACGATCGCACAACGTAAACTTCCGACGCGCTTACGCTGCGCGACCCGGGGCGCGCCCCCGGGCGCGCCCCGGGCGCGTAGCGTAAGCGCGTCGGGTCATGTGAGCAGAAAATAACACTTTTCATTGGTTCATAACAGTTTTAGTTTCATAATGATGAAGCCCCTGGTCTTGTGACCTGAAAATAACACTTCTCATTGGTTCAGGACAGTTTTTTTTTCTAAATGATGAAAGACCCCACCTTTTTTCCTTATTCTGACTTTGTCCTTTGACTGAGGAAGACCTGTTTGTTGCTCTGTCTACTTTTTTGCTCTAAATAATGGCTTCATTAGTAGCATCAGCTGGTGCATCTGCCCCACCACCACCACCACAACAACCAAGAGGACCAGCTCCAAATTATATTGGTGGTCAAGAACAGGAGGAGGAAGAGGAAGAGGAAGAGGAGGAGGGGAGAAGAAGATGGCTGCCTGAAGAAAACACACCTTATAAACCCAAACCACACTTCATTTGGCAGTTTTTTTCAGTTCCAGAGGGGAAAAAAAAGGTGAATGCGCCCAAAGTCACTTGCCTCATCTGCAATGATGAACTTTCACGGGGCAACCCAAATAAGAAATATTCTTTTGGTAACTATACCATGATTCGGCACATGACAAGAAAGCATCCAAACAACTACTCTCGTGCAGAGTTCCGGGAACTGGCCAGTAACCTCCCCCATTCATCAAGGACCCCCTCCCAAAGAAACCAACCCACTTCCTCGGAACCAGAAACATCCGAGGTGATGCCTTGCATTCAGCCGAGATTTGCTGATTTTAAAATTACTTGCACTGCTTGTGGCAAGCTTATCTCCTATGGGGAACAAAGTGTGAAACTCATCGTCCTTGCAGGTGATAATCACAAGTGCCCCAAAAAGAAGTAATTTTTGGGGTTTTTTGTTTTTTTGCTCCAGTTGAGCCAGTTTCAATTCCCTTTTTTTGTTTCTCCCCCAAAAAAAATACAAAAAAATATATAAAACTGTTTTGAAAAGCCAAAAAAAGTTCAAAAAGTTCAAAAAACACAAAAAAAATATAAAACAACAAAAAGAAGAAAAAAAAAAGTTCTTTTTAGAACTACCTCCAATTTCTAAATCAAAACTTCATTTTTTAAACACTCTGTCACCTTTTTTCATCATAGTGCGCTCCCAGGGCCGCTCCCCGGTGCGCGCACCGTGCGCTTCCCCCGCGCAAAACGAAAAAAAAAAAAATATTTTAAATGCCCCGCGGGGCCCTTTTATAGCCCCCACATCAAACCTAGGGGGTCAAAGGGGTCTATCCCTGACGCCTTATGGTCAGTTCCCACTTTGTTTTAGCCACCTCTTATGTCTCGATTTTACCGAGACACAAGATGGCGACCGCTCTGGACTGTTTCGAATGTTTACAGACACCCGAGAGCCAATCAGCTTTCCATGCGCACCTCGCGTGGCGCGCCTGGAGCGCTCTCCGGTGCGCGCACCGGTGCGCTGCTATAGATATATATATTTTTTTGAACCTAAATTACTCAAAATCCACTGGAGCACATATCTTGAGACATAGCAAAGGCACATCGGGCTACCAGTCCCTACAATTTTGCCAAGTTTGGTGTAAATCCATTCAGCCGTTCGGGCTAAAAGTGAAATCGACCGCCCTATGGAAATTAACATGGGGAAAACGCGTTTTGGGACCCCCCTTTTATCTCGGCCCCCGCTTGACGAATCCCCCCCAAACTTTCAAGGAAGGACCGGAGCTCGACGAGGCCATTTTCAGGAAATTTTCAGGCAGATTCGTCAACCGGTGCCAAAGTTATTCCAAATAGAATTTTGAGATTTAACATTGAAAAAAATCCTAACTATAACTACCTACTGGCGACCGCCAGTAGGTAATATATATATATATATATATGTATATATATATATATATATATATATATATATATATATATATATATATATATATATATATATATATATTACCTACTGGCGGTCGCCAGTAGGTATATATAGTTAGGATTTTTTTGAATAGGGATTTCTGAAAATTCTATGGTGAATAACTTTGGCGTTGACGGACCGAATTGGCTGAAATTTTCAGGAAAATGGCACATTTTGTTTCTGAGCGTCCCCTGAAAGTTTGGGGGGGTTCGTCAAGTGGGGCCGAGAAAAAAGGGGGGTCCCAAAACGTGTTTTTAACAATGAGTTTTCCATAGGGCGGTTGGACTCACTTTTAGCTCGAACGGCTGAATGGATTTCTATGAAACTTGGCAAAATTGTAGAGACTGTTTGCCCGATGAGCCTTTGCTAGGTCTCAAGATATGTGCTCCAGTGGATTTTGAGAAATTAACATTCCAAAAAATATATATATCTGTGACAGCGTCCCGGTTAGCGCCCCGGTTCGCGTACCAGACGCGTAACGGAACTTCGCGAGGAGAAGCGGATTGGCTATCCGGTGACTGTCAACATTCTAAACAGTCCGGAGCGGCCGCCATCTTGTCTCTCGGTAGGATCGAGAGACAAGAGGTGGAAATAAACGAAGGGGGAAATGAATGAACGGGGGCAAGGTAGACCCCTCCTGACACCCTAGGATTGATGTGGGGGCTATTAAAGGGCCCCGCGGGGCAAAAAAATTAAAAAAAATAATTTTTCAATTTTTCGCGGTGGAAGCGCTACCTGGTACGCGAACCGGGTAGCTCACCGGTAGCGTAATGGGAGTCCGCCATCTTGTGTTTTGGACAAATTTAGTCACAAGATGGAGGATAAACAATGTTGGGAATGGGTATAGGGGGCACGGGAGACATATCCTTACCCCCTAGGTTTTCTGAGGGTCGCTGAGGAGGCCCATATATGTAAAAAAATACAGCCTTTTTTTTCAAATTTTTGCATGGTTAGCGCCCGGTCCGCGCACCGGGTAGCGTTCCGGAAAGCGTAACAAGGGGAAAACCAAGGTAAACAGTAAAATAATATTGGTGGGTTATCCTGGAGGTGACGCACCTCAGCAACGCTATAATTGATTGGATGCCACCTCTGCATGTGGCGGTGCATAGTATAGTTTCCAAAACTATACTTTTTGTCTGTGCCTCGGGACAGAACTGCATCGCAATGAGGCATGTCACCAGCCGGGCATTGACCTTTTTCTGCCCTCGAGGGTAAGAAAAAAATTGCCATATAAAATGGTCTAAGCGGTGGGATTGCCGGGGCTCTTCACGCAAGAACTGCCTCTGCTCTACCTCCTCTTCCTCTTCTTCTTCCTCTTCCTCTGGGTTTGGAAGGAACTGTGCAGGTGGTCCTTCCTTCCTAGGTAGATGTGGTGGTGGTGGGGGTCCACCAGCTGCAGCTACTACAGATGCCATGACTGAACAAGCAGAAACAGGTCTTCCTCTCACAAAGATGAAAGTCAGAGTGAGGAAAAAAGGTGGGAGCTTTCATCATTTGGGAAAAAAAAATGTTCTAAACCAATGAAAAGTGTTATTTTCAGGTCACATGACCTGTTACGCTTACGTTACGCGTCCCACTCCGCACCCAGAGCGCTTCCGGGGTGCTGCGCTTCGTGCCTCGGGTTTCGCTCCGGAGCACTTCCGAGTGCGCTAACGCGACGCGTCATAAGACCCATTACGCGGCAACGCGATAAGTCGCGCTTACGCGATGCGTCACGATGTTGTTTTCGAATGCGGCAGTTGCGCTAACGGAACGTTTCCCGGTGCGCGGATCGGGTCGCGGCACCAAATTGAGCTAACGGGAAGCTACCCGGTGCGCGGACCGGTAGCGAAAAAAATGTATATACATAAAAAAATTATATTAAATACATAAAAAATATATTTTTCCTTTAAAAGAAGAATACATTTTACAGATTTTGATATTTGCAATTAAAAACCATTGAAATTCACTGAAAAAACCATAGGTTATAGACCTTATATAGTTAGGAATTAACATTTACAAAACCTTGAAAATTCACTGAAAAAACCATAGGTTATAGAATAGGAATTAGCATTTACAAAACCTTATTTTACTCACACAAAACCATTGAAATTCGCATATATAGTTAGTTGCACTAACTATACATTGCGCACCCGCAATCCACTGCTGATGATGTCACATATTACATCATTCATGACATGGTCAGTGACATCACTGATGACCTCACCGATGACATCTCAAATGACATCACTGATGACATCACTGATGACATCACTGATGACATCTCAAATGACATCACTGATGACATCACTGATGACATCTCATTTGACATTACTGATCACATCACTGATGATATCATTCATGTGATAATACGATGAACCTCTTCAGACTCTAATATAACCTTAGATACAATCAGTGTAAACAGACACTCACAGACTGTCACTCATCCATGGAGTTACTCACACACCTAGTCAGTCATGCAAAGAATCAATCACACCTCCATTTCCTCAACTATACAGTTATTCACACCTTACTTATTCAAACATATACTAACACATATTTACTCTCTTATACAATCCCTGATACAAGTTCACAATGATCCATACAGCCACTCACACATTCACTGGCTCTTATGCACAGTTATATATATGTCAACTCTCACATGTACTGTGTTTTACATATGTACTTACTTTGACATGTAGCACTGAGATATCCATTCACTCACCAATACACTCATGCACACAGTCAACCGACCATACAGCTGTTTCCACATGCACTTTTGAACCCATACATCTAGTGAATCAACTGCTCACCCATCTATGCACAGAGTCATACACCTCCCAGCCACCCACACACACACTCAGTCTCCCATACAAATACTTGGGCAACCAATCAATAACCCATATAGTTACTCATATAGCTACTGATCAACACATGCAGCAGTTTACAGAACAACAGACATAATGATGCACAAATTAAGACAGTTTAGTCACTAACTCATGCACTCAGTGAGACACATTTAATCACTCACTCATACAGTCAGTCATCCACCTACTACCTAGTGAAAACTTGAAACGCGTTTGGCCACATGAATAAAGGATGCCGGTTTTGCTGAACCTGTATGCGGCCTCCTTGAAATAAAACGACAATTGCAACTCACCTATTGAGGCTCTTCCTTTGTTTGAGCAAAACTACGTTGGGATATATATATATATATATATATATATATATATATATATATATATATATATATTACGTACTGGCAGTCGCCAGTAGGTATATATAGTTAGGATTTTTTCTCTATGGAACTTTTAAAAATTCTATGTCTAATAACTTTGGCGTTTGTGGACGGAATCGGCTGAAATTTTCAGGAAAATGGCACATTTTGTTTCTGAGCAGCCCCTGAAAATTTGGGGGGGTTCCGTCAAGGGGGGGCCGAGAAAAAGGGGGGTCCCAAAATGCGTTTTTCCCATTCATTTTTCCATAGGGCCTTTGGCCTCACTTTTAGCTCGAACGGCTGAATGGATTTACACGAAACTTGGCAAAATTATAGGGACTGTTAGCCCGATGTGCCTTTGCTGGGTCTCAATATATGTGCTCCAGTGGATTTTGAGAAATTAACGTTTAAAAAAACAGATATATCTGTGACAGCGTCCCAGATAGCGCACCAGATCGCGTACTTTTCGCGTAACGGAGCTTTGCGTAGCGAAGCTGATTGGCTCTCCGGTGTCTGTCAACATTCTAAACAGTCCGGTGCGGCCACCATCTTGTCTCTCGGTAGGATCGAGAGACAAGAGGAGGAGAAAAACGAAGGGGGAATTTAATGAAAGGGGGCAAGGTAGATCTTTCTTGACCCCCTAGGAATGATGTTGGGGTTATTAAAGGGTCCCGTGGGGCAAATAATAAAAATTTGATTTTTCGCGGTAGAAGCGCTTCTCGGTTCGCGAACCGGGTCGCAAACTGGTAGCGAAACGTGAATTCGCCATTTTGTGTTTCAATTTAATTAAATTACTAGGTATAAGGGGGTACGGGAGACGTATCCTGACTCCTTATGTTTTCTGAGGGTGGCTGAGGAGGCTCATATATGTTGATACATGTTTTCCAGCGGCTGTGCGTGAGTGTTTTTTTTTTATTTTGCTGCGTGACGTCTGTTAACGTTCGATTTGATGGAAATCAGGAACTGTTGACCGCCATTTTGTCACTGCGAGTAAATATTTTGTTAAAAATAATTGTTATAAATTAATTCTTATTGATAAACATTGTCTGCGCCATCTTGCCTTTTTTGCAATGCCACACTTCTGTTGAGCAGGGCAGCCATTTTAGATGCCTTGACCAGACCCACTCTCTGCACGCCGCCGATCCTCAGCATGGCTCCCCACCCTCGCAAGCATCTCCCCCACGCACTGGTCACCCCCGCTCTCTCTCTCATGCATGGGTCATAAACCTCCCCCCATCTGCGCTGCTCTTCCCTGAGAATCACACCCTGTGCCCGCCCGACACCTCCCTTTCACCCTATTCACTACCTCACCCTCTGACACTCCTCTTCCTCTGTGTCTGATTGTGCAGGCCGGTCTCAGGCTATCACTTAGCCCTGCAGATGTAGTTTATGGCTCCAGCTGTAGAGAATCACCCCTGTTCAAAGGAGTTACAGTAGATCAAGGCCCCCACCCGATGAGATCCGTCACACCACACGCGTTCCTACTATCTGATAACCATCCTGTATTGTGCTTGGGGGGGGGATTCTCACTGTGAGGGTGTGTGGGTCCGAGCCTGAAGCGGAAGATTCCAGGGATGCCTTTTTGTACATCAAAGTCTTCACAATTATGTGTCACATTAAAAATATATAGCACTCCAACAAAGTTGTAGGATTATAACACTTTAATAACTTATAAATATATACAACGCTCCAACAAAGTAAACACGTTAAAAAAAACTTTTAAACAACTATTTACATGACATTGCTTTAAGCAGGATAGACAAAGAAATGACACAGTGATGTAAAAGTTTCTGAAAGAAATGCCAAGAACGTCCCATGTGAAAGTGAATTTTATCTGGCAATTTTATTCTTTTCCTTCTCATGAAAAGAAAGTTAATGCCAGGTTCGTTACCTGCCTCATCTACCAAAGAAAAACTCTCGAGAGGGACCGAAAAAAAATATAGCTATGGTAATCATATCATGCATTGGCAGATGGAGAGGTGGCACCCTTTTAATTATTCTAAAGCACAACTTCGAGATTTGGTGGATAATCCCCGACCGGCAAAAACATCCACCAATGACTTAGCAATAAGTGAGTCAGAGGCAAGGGAAACGGTTCCAAATCTGTAAAAGAACTTTAGGCAGATGAGATTGACTTGTGTAGCATGTGGAAAATTAATTTCATGCGGAGAGATGAGTATTACTTTAATAAATAGATCATATGAAAATCATCAATGTCCAAAACGTCCTAGAAAGTAATTTTTGTCATTTTTGAGGGAGAGAGATAACCTACATTGGTACGGGGTCGTTTTCGTTCGTACTAGGGGGGCCAGGTGACATTCGTTCGGGGTGGCTTAGGGGCATTTAAAACAACTTCTCTGATACAGGTAGCATATAAAGTAGAGGCTAAATACCAGGATCTTTATCGATTGCTTTATGCTGTAGAAAAATGAAAAACACACAACAAACGTGGACCATTCATATTTTCAATGTTTCTGCGTACTATACTTTTTAACCCTTAACTAATTGAGCTGCTTCATTTCACCTGCTTTTTTTTTAACAAAAAAAAAATCAGAAACAGTGGCCATTTCTTCAAAACTTACCAATCTACGCGTTACAACTACGTTTGCTTTCTCAAAAACCTTTAATAAAAATGTTGGTGCCCAAATACGGGCTTACAACCCCGTGGGCCGGCCACGGAGCAGGCTGGAACTGTAAATGGGGGGGGGGTATTTATTTGTGGAAAACATAACAGAGAGTCAGTGGTCATTGATTTCATAGTTAAAAGTGCGACAAGTGCAACAAAATCATATCGATAATTCATTGTGAGCAAGTACCAAAAGTGTTGACAATTCGAACCTTCAATAATAAATACAGTAATCAATGATGCATTAGAACTTAATATCAATTCATTGTTCGAACATGTAATCAGTCTTATCCCATATCAATTCATGTGCTAAAAACTGCATACATATCTCATGATATCAAGGCTGAGCAATTGGGGCACAACAAGGAGTTGAGAGTTTCATTTGTACCGGCGCCATTTTGGGTGAGGTCAGGAAGGTCCAAGTATAGTCAAAATGTCTCCACCAACTCGTGGTTGGACCGGGACCTCTTTCAGGAGTCCAAAAGTTTTTGTTGAAGGGTAGCAGAGGGGACTGGTGAAATGAACCATCAGTGAAAGTGGGGTGGGAGGAATCAATTTCTCCTACCGGGTCATACTGGTGTCCCACCGGAACTGATCAAGTTGGTAGTCTTGCAGGATTTTGGTGATTTCAAGACTGAGGCCGGCGCCGGCATGAGCGCGCCGACGTCCCGCGGCTACGTCGTGGTCGTTCCGTGGGTGATCATGGCAGTCATTCCCCATCGGGGGTCGGGGGCCCCCGTGGCTCTTATAGAATCTTCAAAGTTGAGGAGAAGGTTTCTGGACGCAGGAAACTAGAAGCGTCGTTGCACCGCAACAGTGAACGAGACCCCCGCTGGGTGAGCGGAGCATCATTGCCTCGCAATAGTGGACGAGACCTTTTGTCGGGTGAGTGCAGCGCTGCTGCATCGCAAGAGTGGAGGAACCCTTGTCGGGTGAGTGGAGCGTTGGGGGTGCAGCTGAGGGCCCCCACCTGGGGGGTGGGACAGGCTCGTTCGCGCCGCCTCTCCCTCCCAGCGCACCCCACGCCGACACCTGGCATTGATATCCGTGATGTCCGGACCAGGCGATAAGAGGGGGGGGGGTCGGAGGCAGAGGCAAGACATCCCCCCCCGTGGCCTGCAAGGCGGCAGAAGAAGGGAATCGGGAGACCAGTACATTTTGGGCCTTCCACCCCACGGCTGATGGCGATTAGCCGGGCCCCGCCCTGCACGTGTCGAGGCCTCATCTTCCGGATGGGCGTAACCGTGGTCCTGTTGCACTTCAGGAGTTTCCGGAATGGGGGTAGGTATCTGCTGATTTGTATCTATTTCATGTTACCGTTAATGGGCGTGGCGGGTGGTGGGACAGACATGCTTGGAGCAGTGGGGGGGTGGCGGAGCCTAGCTACCTCATGGCTGCCGCAACGTCAAGCTTGGCTTTTTTCACCACTTCCATGTTTCTTAAGGTATTGGTGAAATTGGTTTTGATGGTAAAATGATGTGACTCCTGCAATGTGTCGCTTTTGCGGAACAGATATATGATGTAATTGTGTTGTTAATGTTACGGTGTACATGTAAAAAATGATGCATAAGTGTAGCACGGGCATTGTAGATACTCTCCTATGTGTGCTTAGCAATTTCAAGTCACTTCCTCCGGGTTCATGTGCCTTGTAAATACGTCCCCATGTGTGTCTGGTCATTTGAAGTCATTTTCCTTGTAGTGTAAGGCCCTTGTAAATACGCCCCCATGTGTAAAATTAATTACTTTGCCCTTAAATGTTGCGTTTTCAGTAATTTTACCGAATCGGTAATTTTACCGATTCGGTAATTTTACCAAAAAAGCAAGATTGAAATGTGGGTAGCCAATTTTCCATTGGCACATGGCTTTCAGAATCGGTATTTTACCATGGAATACAAATCCATGGTAAAATACCGATTCCTGTGTACATGCACATCTGTGCATGTACACATATGCCATGTGACAGATAGACGTGTCCTTAGGGCATGTCTGTGTGCCACATTGCACACATGCCCGTTTTGGGGGTGCTAGATGGTGTCAAAGTGATACCCCCTGCACCCTTGACAAATTCGGTATTTACCGATTCGGTAAATACTGAATAGGTATTTGAATTTAATCCTATGGGCTTCAAGGCCCATAGGATTCAATAGGAAATACCGATTCAGTATTTACCGAATCGGTAAATACCGAATTTTTAAGGAATCGGTAATAAATCAGATGTTGGTACTTACATCCCATTTACCGATTTTGAAATACCGAATCGGTAAAATTCGGTAATATTCGGTATTTCAAAATCGGTAAATGTGATTTACCTACATCTGGCCCTAGGTGTATTATTGTTTTACATAAAATGTTTTAAAACTTTGTTTGAAATGAAATGCATGCTCACTTAGGGCCAGATGTAGGTGGTCGTTTCAGGCCATTTACCAACCGGTTACGGCCGTTTTCAGCCGTTTCCGATCGTTAAATGGCAAATCGGTATGTAGGGGCTTAAATCCAAGGCCACGTGTAGGTAAATCTACATTTACAGAATCGGAAAAATTATTTGTTCGTTAAAATACCGAATCGGTAATTTTCCCGATTCTGTTAATTTGTTATGTAGGGGGGAGTCTTCTGAGTCCCAAAGGCCTTAACGAATCGGTATTTTAGCATGGAATCAAACTTCATGGTAAAATACCGATTCCGGTGTGCATGCACATGTGGGCTGGTTTGCTTGCTACATGGCACTTGTGCCTGTTTTGAGGGTGTCAGAGGGTGTCAAAGTGATACCCCCTGCATCCTTGTGCATACTTTTTTTTTTTTTATAGCATTGTCGAATCTAGTTCTTACTGTTATTGATTTACTGTTTAGTAATAGTGGTTAATACATTTTTTTATTATATTTCACCACAGATTCAACTGCAGATTATTTGGGAATTAGACAATGCCATCTAAGGATAGAATTCGAAAGGCTACAAAACGTCAAAGACAGCTTGACCCCGGGAGCCGGCCGCTTATGTCAGGTGCGATCTCAGGCTACACCAGTGCTATAAGACTTGGGGAAGGGGTTGGAGCCAAGCGTCTTCTCCGAGTCCGTGCCATCACACCGCCTCTCGGGGGCCTCCGTCAAGCGGTTTAGGGAGGTACCATATCACATTGTTTTCAAATGCAGACAGGTCCACAAACGGCCCCCACTTACTTTGAGAATAGTGAAGCTGCAGCAGGTGCAAATAAGGTTTAGAAAGTGTTACAAGCGCTGCTCAGAACTCTGAAGTATGGCACCCAACATCCAGGACTTATGCCATTTGTGCAAGGCAGTGACATCGAAGCAACTCAGGGACCAAAACCATGAACGAACACTCATGTATTAAAATTTTAGTATTGATGCTTGACTGAGGCCAAGGAGATCAGAGTGCATGAGTCTCATGCTCGATCGATTGAGCTAGCCGGATCGGGCAACAAAAAGTATAAAATAGTTATGTAAATAGTTAATTAATAATATGTTTTACCCTGTTACTTTGCTGGTGTGTTGTATATATTTATAATATTTGCATAGGTTTTGTCGTTGTTTTGGGTGGGGTGGGTGGCGGAGCCGAGCTGTCTTGCAGCCATCATCGTGTGGAGCTCAGTTCATCTCACTAGTTTCGTATTTCTCATGAAGGGTTGTTCTTAATGTTTCTATTTTAGCTAGGTCAAAAAGAGATCCCATTAGTGGCCTACTGATTTTGCTCGATTCCTTTTGTTTTTTTACACGATTTTTCACTATCTGCAAAGACTAAACAGAGTATTGCGACTCTGTGCTTGTTTGTAAATAGAGAATGAACCAAAGAGAACCAATTCTCAAGCAGTAAATGCTTGTATAACAATCAATCAAATGGAGAGAGAAGCAGACACGATGGATTAGAACGGGGCAAAGGCCTGCGTTAACTACCCTTCACTATCTGCAAAGAGAGAGTACTACTAAGAGAAAAGAGGGGGGGCAGCGTTCAAAGCACATCAGCGTGCATAAACACGAAAACGTTTTGACCTATCACGTACTTGACATTTGACAGTTTTTGATTTTTGCTATTAAAAAACCATTGAAATTCACAGAAAAAACCATAGGTTTTAGACCAAATATAGTTAGGGATTAGCATTTACAAATCCTTAATTTACTCGCACAAAACCATGACATCATTCATGACATGGTCAGTGACATCACTGATGACATCACTGATGACATCTGTAATGACATCACTGATGACATCACTGATGACATCTTAAATGATATCACTGATGACATCACTGATGACATTTCATTTGACATTACTGATCACATCACTGATGATATCATTTATGTGGTAATACAATGAACATCTTTAGACTCTAATATAACCTTAGATCAATCAGTGTAAACAGACACTCAAAGACTGTCACTTATCCATGGAGTTACTCACACACCTAGTCAGTCATGCAAAGAATCAATCACACCTCCATTTCCTCAACTATACAGTTATACACACCTTACTTATTCAAACATATACTAACACATATTTACTCTCTTATACAATGATCCATACAGCCACTCACACATTCACTGGCTCTTATGCACAGTTATTTATATATGTCAGCTCTCACATGTACTGTGTTTTACATATGTACTTACTTTGACATGTAGCACTGAGAAATCCATTCAATCACCAATACACTTATGCAGACAGTCAACCGCCCATACAGCTGTTTCCATATGCACTTTTGAACCCATACATCTAGTGAATCAACTACTCACACATCTATGCACAGAGTCATACACCTCCCAGCCACCCACACACACACTCAGTCTCCCATACAAATACTTGGGCAAACAATCAATAACCCTTATAGTTACTCATAAAGCTACTGATTAACACATGCAGCAGTTTACAGAACAACAGACATAATGATGCACAAATTAAGACAGTTTAGTCACTTACCCATGCACCCAGTGAGACACATTTAATCACTCACTCATACAGTCAGTCATGCACCTACTAAATCCTTCATCCAGACACTTATACATCCACTCATTCTTCAATATGTAAGACATATTTTAACACACAGTCACTGGATGATGTTATCAGTGATGTCATCAGTGATGTCACTGACCATGTCATGAATGATGTAATATGTGACATCATCAGCAGTGGATTGCGGGTGCGCGATATATAGTTATTGCATCTAACTATGTATGCAAATTTCTATAGTTTTGTGCGAGTAAATTAAGGTGTTGTAAATGCTAATCCCTAACTATATATGGTCTAAAACCTATGGTTTTTTCTGTGAATATATATATATATATATATATATATATATATATATATATATATATATATATATATATATATATATATATATATATATATATATATATATATATATATATATATGTATATGTATTACCTACTGGCGATAGCCAGTAGGTATATATAGTTAGAATTTTTTCTCTATGGGACTTTTGAAAATTCTATGTCTAATAACTTTGGCGTTTGTGGACGGAATCGGCTGAAATTTTCAGGAAAATGGCACATTTTGATTCTGAGCAGCCCCTGAAAATTTAGGGGGGTTTCGTCAAGGGGGGGCTGAGAAAAAAGGGGGGTCCCAAAACGCGTTTTTTCCATTCATTTTTCCATAGGGCGGTTGGACTCACTTTTAGCTCGAACGGCTGAATGGATTTGCACGAAACTTGGCAAAATTGTAGGGACTGTTAGCCCGATGTGCCTTTACTAGGTCTCAATATATGTGCTCCAGTAGTTTTTGAGAAATTAACGTTCAAACCAAGATATATATCTGTAACAGCGCTCTGGGCAGCGATCCGGTCCGCTTACTTTTCGCTTATCGGAACTTTGCGCGCAGAAAGCTGATTGGCTCTCCGGTGTCTGTCAACATTCTAAACAGTCCGGAGCGGACGCCATCTTGTCTCTCGGTAGGATCGAGAGAGAAGAAGAGGTGGAAAACGAAAGGGGAATTTAATGAAAGGGGGCAAGGTATCCCCCTCTTGACCCCCTAGGAATGTTGTTGGGGTTATTAAAGGGTCCCGTGGGGAAAATAAAAAAAAAATGATTTTTCACGGTAGAAGCGCGGCCGCGAACTGGTAGCGAAACGGGAATTCGCCATTTTGTGCTTCGTTAATTAAATTACTAGTTATAAGTGGGTGCGGGAGACGTATCCTAATCCCCTATGTTTCCTGAGGGTGGCTGAGGAGGCTGATATATGTTGATACATCTCTTCCAGCGGCTGTGCGTGAGCTTTTTTTTTTTTTTGCTGCGTGACAGTCCGGAGCGGCCGCCATCTTGTCTCTCGGTAGGATCGAGAGAGAAGAAAAGGTGAAAAACTAAGGGGGAATTTAATGAAAGGGGGCAAGGTATCCCCCTCTTGACCCCCTAGGAATGTTGTTGGGGTTATTAAAGGGTCCCGTGGGGAAAATAAAAAAAAAATGATTTTTCACGGTAGAAGCGCTTCACGGGCCGCGAACTGGGCCGCAAAGTGGTAGCGAAACGGGAATTCGCCATTTTGTGCTTCGTTAATTAAAGTACTAGGTATAAGGGGGTGCGGGAGACGTATCCTAATCCCCTATGTTTCCTGAGGGTGGCTGAGGAGGCTGATATATGTTGATACATCTCTTCCAGCGGCTGCGCCATCTTGCCTTTTTTCGAATGCCACAATTTTGTCGTGCACGGCAGCCATTTTAGATGCCAGGCTGGTCCCAGGCTATCACCTAACCCTGCGGATGTAGTTTATGGCCCCAGCTGTAGAGAATTCAGACATGCCAATCCTCCTGATTCAGGCGTGTGAGTACTGATTTCAGTGCTAGTCTCCCGCCTCCCGATTTCTGCAAGCAAAAACCCGGGGGCATATTACGAACAACTAGCGATAATTTTTGTCTCTAACTTGTTTAGAGACAAAAATTATCGCCGCACATCGGCGATTTTTATCGCAGATAAACCTTGCTATTATCGCAGAAAAGTCAGCGATATTCATGTATTATCGATCTAATGCTCTTAGCCATGTTATCCACCTCCCATTGGATAACATGGCTAAGAACTGCTCAGGGCAGGTGTTAGATTTTGGAGATATTCGCGCTTAGCGCGAATATCTCCAAAAGTTGGTAATAGAAGGTAGCGATGTTAGGGACTGTTTCCAGTCGCTAACATCTTGGCACGCCACTTTGCATGTCATTAGTGATAAGTATCACTGACATGCAAAGCGGGGCCCAAGATGGTCGCTATCTCCTTTTAGCTGTCACTAACTGGTGTTAGCGACAGCTTGGTAATAGGGAAATAATTTTATCTCCGCTTTCATGGCTTTTAAAGCCAAAAAAGCGGAGATAAACCCCCTTGATAATATGCCCCACGATTCCTTGGGGGTTTCAGCTGACAGGGCTTGGTATTGTGTTACATGGTAATTTTTCCATGAAACGTCAGAGGGTCGATGCAGGGGTTCTAGAAGAGGTGATAAACCATTTAAGCCTCATGAACAAGCGCATGGTCTTTTAAAGATTTGTGAAGTACTCGGGGCGGCGGTGTGTGTGTGCCCTCTTTCAGGAGCGGGCGGGGGGGCACTGCCAGCAACTTGCCAGGTCAGGTAGTGTTCAACACGTGCATCACCCTTTCTCTGCCTGCTATTGCGCTCCATGCTTCGGAAAGGTAAGAAAAAGAACGTGCATTTGAGTTTGAAATGTCCGATCCTGCAGCAGCACACTTCCAAAGCCCACACATGACAATAACCCGATTCAAGGCCCCATTCACCCGTTTTAAAAAAAATAGATAACACTCCAACAAAGTAAGGTTATAAAACTTTATTAACTACTAACTTTAACGAACGGAACAAAAACTAAAAACATTTAAACATTTCTCAACACAAAAAGCAACAATGGTTAGAAGCTGTCTTTTGTGCGAATAGTCCCAAGGCAGCACAACGTGCAGAGTTCTGGACGGCACCCAGGTGATGTCGCCTAGGTGCCGCACTGGTTTAGGGATCCTACAATGCTGCTCCGAAAATTGGCGTGGGGCGTCCCGGGTGGGGCGGGGGGAGGCCTCGTCAGTAGCGGTCTGTTGTGCGAATAGTCCCAAGGCAGCACAACGTGCAGAGTTCTGGACGGCACCCAGGTGATGTCGCCTGGGTGCCGCACTGGTTTAGGGATCCTACAATGCAGCACAGAAAAACAGCGTGGGGCGTCCCGGGTGGTGCGGGGGGAGGCCTCGTCAGTAGCGGTCTGTGTCCAGTGTCACATGGCTGACACAACATGTACGACAGGCACCCAGGTAATGTCCAGTAAACTGCCGCACTGGTTTTGGTATCCTACAATGCTGCTCCGAAAATTGGCGTGCGGCGGCCCGGGGGGGGGCGTGGGGGAGCCGGCGTGAACGGGCCTCCCCAGGTGGCGGCCATCTAGCTGAGTTGCGCTCGCTCTTGCGGCCACAGCGTCTCGCTCACCATGTTGTTGAGTTGCTCCCACTCTTGCAGTGCAGCGATAGGCGGCTGCCACATGGCTCTTAAAATGGCGGACAGCTCCTCGGTTTTAGGCCTGGTCCACTGAAATGGTCCTGGGACACTTTGGAACTCGGACGCTTGCCTGCTAGGGCTTGGGCTCCATTCTCGAAAAGCGTCCCCTCAGCCGTGAAGATTGTATAAAAGTCTTGGGGGCCCCCGACTCCCGCAGGCTTCCGGTGGGGAGCGGCTGCCATGATTGCTCGCGGAATGACCACGACAGAGCCACGAGATGGTGGTGCTCTCATGCTGATGCCAGCTTCAGTCTGAATGATCCAGAAACAAGGTGGGGCTTTCATCGTTTGGGAAAAAAAAATGTTCTAAACCAATGAAAAGTGTTATTTTTAGGTCATATGACCAAGCCTTCCATCTTTAGGAAACCAAAAGTAAAATGAACCAATGAAAAGTTTTATAAACAAGTCACATGACCTGTTATGCGGCATAGGGCTACAAAAAGCGTAGAAAATCCGTTGGCACGTGAGGCGGCGTCAGTAGCGGACCGATGTGCGAATAGGCCGAAGGCAGCACAACGGGCCGAGATCCGGATGGTACCGAGGTGGTGTCCAGCAAATTGCCGCACTGGTGTGGCCATCCTACAATGCTGCGCCGAAAGACGGCGTGTCCAGCTGAGTTGCGGTCACTGTTGCGGTACAGTGACTCGAACGCGCCGAGATCCGGATGGCACCGAGGTGGTGTCCAGCAAATTGCCGCACTGGTGTGGCCATCCTACAATGCTGCGCCGAAAGACGGCGTGTCCAGCTGAATTGCGGTCACTGTTGCGGTACAGTGACTCGAACGCGCCGAGATCCGGATGGCACCGAGGTGGTGTCCAGCAAATTGCCGCACTGGTGTGGCCATCCTACAATGCTGCGCCGAAAGACGGCGTGTCCAGCTGAATTGCGGTCACTGTTGCGGTACAGTGACTCGAACGCGCCGAGATCCGGATGGCACCGAGGTGGTGTCCAGCAAATTGCCGCACTGGTGTGGCCATCCTACAATGCTGCGCCGAAAGACGGCGTGTCCAGCTGAGTTGCGGTCACTGTTGCGGTACAGTGAGTCGAACGCGCCGAGATCTGGATGGCCCCGATGTTGTGTCCAGCAAGTTGCCGCACTGGTGTGGCCATCCTACAATGCTGCGCCGAAAGTCGGCGTGGGGTGCCCCGTTGGCTTATGAGGTGATGTCAGTAGTGGACCGATGTGTGAATAGGTCGGAACCAGCACAAGGCACCAAGATCCGAATGGCAAGTCCTGGATGTTGAGTGCCTCAGTTGAGAGTTCTGAGCAGTGCTTGTAAGACTGTCTGAAGCTTATTTGCACCTGCTGCAGCTTCACTAGGTCCGGCGGAACTTTTTTCCTTTTCCTTTCTGCTTCTTTTCCTACAATGCGTTTCATCTGAAGACACGACCAGGTCCCTGAATGTGTGCAGGGGGACGCTATTGATTGAATGAAAATGGCGGCTTGACACAAAGCTGACTCAAGCGTTACTGTTGGTGCTATACAGACAAAAATTGGTTTTCAGTTTGTACATTCTTCAGGTTTTTTTTTTCCATCCAAGTCTGATTGAGAGTTTGTAGAAAAATGGCTTCAGATTTTCCACATACTACTCTTCAACATTCTTCCTAAATGTAACAATGTGAAACTCACTAGGAGAACGGCTGTTTCTGTTTCCTTTCAAAATGCTGCCACCAATATTTTCTGAATGGAAGACACCATCTTGTAGCATAAAGGGCCGAAAGGGGTTCTGGTCTGGCCGATGGTTGGTGGAGACATTTTGACTATATCTTGGACCTGCCCGGCCTCGCCCAAAATGGCGCCGGTATAAATGGGACTCGTAACTCCTTGCCCGCAAATGTATATCTAGAAAATGTTATTGTAAGTGGCCCTGTCGTATTTTAATTACAAAATGTACGTCCACCGATTCCGCAACTGTTAGACACCTTTGTTCTTGTCACCTAATGGCCCGCTCGTTACGTTCTTCTACAGTGTAAATGTCTCCTCATCATATACGATTTCAGTTTGCTCCGTGGCCGGCCCACGTGGTTATAGGCCCGTATTTGTATACTGACATTTTCACAATAAAGGTTTTTAAAACAAAATACGGTAGTAGTATTTACATTTGTAAAGTTTTTACTTTTAGTGACTGTTTTCGAATCAGTAAAAGGCAAGTGAAATAAAGCAGTCCAATTACATGACGGATAAAAGGTATAATATGTAGGAACGCAGTAAAGATAAATGGTCAAGGGCAGTTGTGTTTTTCATGTCTGCAACATAAAGTGATCGATAAGAATCTGATAATCAGGCGTATCGGCGACTAAGACAGCAGGCCGAATCTCTTTTACTCAACGGCTCCGTCATGGAAGGAAGAAACACCCTTTTTCTCGAAAAAGGAATATATTTTACTTGCAAGACAGTTGTAAATTTTCCGGGAAAGTACATTAGCCTGGAATATTATAACATATGTTTGAAAAAAAAATATTGTTCGAAAATAATAAAAAGCGTAATTTTTAGGTCATATGACCAAGCTTTTCATCATTAAATTAACAAAAGTAAAATGAACCAATGAAAAGTTTTATTAACAAGTCACATGACCTGTTATGCTTACGTTACGCGCTGCGCGCCGCGCCTCGGATCACTTCCGGGTGCGCTAACGCGGCGTGTCATAAAACGCATTACGCGACAACGTAGGTCAAGAATATAGTCTAAATGTCTCCACCAACCAGCGTTCAGAACACAACCCCTTTCAGCAGTCCAAAAAGTTCTGTTAAATGACAACAGAGGGGACAGGCAACAAGAACCATCAGTCAAAGAGGGGAGGGCAAGTTCTTCTCTTCCGGGTCATGTTGGGGCGCTACCGGAACTGATCGAATTGGTAGTCTATAGTGTTTCTGGATGTTTCAGACTAAAGCTGGCGTCAGCATGAGACCACTACCATCTCGTAGCTCCGTCGTGGCCATTCCACGAGCAATCATGGCAGCCGCTCCCCACCAGAAGCCTGCGGGAGTCGGAGGCCCCCAAGACTTTTGTAGAATCTTCACGGCTGAGGGGACGCTTTTCGAGAATGGGACCCAAGCCCTAGCAGACAAGCGTCCGAGTTCCAAGGTGTCCCAGGGCCATTTTAGTGGACCAGGCCCAAAACCGAAGAGCCGGCCGCCATTTTGAGAGTCCTGTGGCAGCCGCCTATCGCTGCACCGCAAGAGCGGGCGCATCTCAACTACATGGTGAGCGAGACGCTGTAGTCGCAAGAGCGGGCGGTAAACAGCTGAATGGCGGAAGAGGCACAGTGTAGCAAAAGCGGGCGGAATGGCAACTAAAACGATAAAGGGGCGCCCCACTACAGCTTGTCTTCAGGTCAAACGGATTGTGGGACAAGGTCCAGAATTGAAGAGTCATCAAAAGGCAAAAAGTTCCGCCGGACCCCGGGAGCCGGCCGCCTATGTCGGGGGCGATCTCAGGCTACACCAGTGCTATAAGACTTGGGGAGGGTGTCGGAGCCAAGCGTCTTCTCCGAGTCCATGGCCATCACACCGCCCCTCAGGGGCCTCCATCAAGCTGTTTAGGAAGGTAACATATCACATTGTTTTCTAATGCAGTCAGGTCCACAAACGACACTCACTTACTTTGAGAATAGTGAAGCTGCAGTAGGTGGAAATAAGCTTCAGACAGTGTTACAAGCACTGCTCAGAACTCTTAACTATGGCACCCAACATCCAGAACTTATGCTATTTGAGAATGGTAGTGACATCGAAGCATCTCAGGGACCAAAACCATTAACGTACTTTCACGTATGAAAATCTTACTTGGGGAGGGGGCAGGAGCGAAGCGCCCCCTCCCAGTCAGCGCCACCACACCGTATGTTGAAAATCTGAAGCCATCGTTCTACAAAGTCAACCAAACTTGGATTGAAAAATCTAGAAAAATGTACAAACTGAAAACCAGTTTTGGTCTGCATAGCATCAGTAGCAACGCTTGAGTCAGCTTTGTGTCAAGCCGCCATTTTGATTCAACAAAGCACAGGCATTGAAAAAGGCTGAAATTCAGAACTCTAAACTATGGCACCCAACATCCAGGAGCTTGCCATCCGGATCTTGGAGCCTTGTGCTGTTTTCAATCTATTCACACATCGGTCCACTACTGACATCATCTTATAAACCAACGTTATGTAAATAGTTTTTTAATAAAATGTTTTACCCTGTTTCTTTGCTGGTGTGTTGTCTATATTTTTAATATTTGCATAGGGTTTGTCGTTATTTTGTGCGGGATGGGTGATGGAGCCGAGCTGTCTTGTAGCCCTCATGGTGTGGAGCTCAGTTCATCTCACTATTTTCGTATTTCTCATGAAGGGTTGTTCCTAATATTTCTATTTTAGCGAGGTCAAAAAGAGATCCAATTAGTGGCCTACTGATTTTGCTCGATTACTTTTATTTTTTTACACGATTTTTCACTATCTGCAAAGACTAAACAGAGTATTGCGACTTTGTGCTTGTTTGTAAATAGAGAATGATCCAAAGAGAACCAATTCTAAAACAGTAAATGCTTGGACAACAATCAATCAAATGGAGAGACAAGGAGGCACGACGGATTACAACGGGGGTAAAGGCCTGCGTTAACTACCCTTCAGTATCTGCAAAGAGAGAGTACTACTAAGACAAAAGAGGGGAGGGGGGGGGGGGTGTAGCGTTCAAAGCACATCAGCGTGCATAAATACGAAAATGTTTTTATCTATCACGTACTTGACATTTTAAAGCTTTTCATATTTGCTATTAAAAAACCAATGAAATTCACAGAAAAAACCATAGGTTATAGTGGATATATAGTTAGGAATTTGCATTTACAAAACCTTGAAAATTCAATGAAAAAACCATTGGTTTTAGGCCATATATAGTTAGGAATTAGCATTTACAAAACCTTATTTTACTCGCATAAAACCATTGAAATTCCATATATAGTTAGAAGCGCTAACTATATATCGCGCACCCGCAATCCACTGCTGATGATGTCACATATTACATCATTCATGACATGGTCAGTGACATCACTGATGACATCACTGATGACATCTCAAATGACATCACTGATGACAACTCAAATGACATCACTGATGACATCTCAAATGACATCACTGATGACATCACTGATGACAACTCAAATGACATCACTGATGACATCTCATTTGTCATCACTGATCACATCACTCATGTGATAATACAATGAACCTCTTCAGACTCTAATATAACCTTACATACACTCAGTATAAACAGACACTCACAGACTGTCACTCATCCATGGAGTTACTCACACACCTAGTCAGTCATGCAAAGAATCAATCACACCTCCATTTCCTCAACTATAAAGTTATACACATCTTACTTATTCAAACATATAATAACACATATTTATTCTCTTATATAATCCCTGATACAAGCTCACAGTGATCGATACAGCCACTCACACATTCACTGGCTCTTATGTTCAGTTATTTATATATCTCAACTCTCACATGTATTGTGTTTTACATACGTACTTACTTGCACATGTAGCAATGAGAAATCCATTCACTCACCAACACACCCATGCATAGTCAACCGCCCATATAGCTGTTTCCACATGCACTCTTGAACTCATACTCCTAGTGAATCAACTGCTTACACATCTATGCACAGAGTCACGCACCTCCCAGCCACCCACACACACACTCAGTCTCCCATTCAAATACTTGGGCAACCAATCAATAACCCATATGGCCACTCTTATAGCTACTGATCAACACATGCAGTAGCTTACACAACAACAAACATACTGATGCACAAATTAAGACAGTTTAGTCACTAACCCATGCACTCAGTGAGACACATTTAATCACTCACTCATACAGTCAGTCATGCACCTACTAAATTCTTCATCCAGACACTTATACATCCACTCATTCTTCAATATGTGAAACATATTTAAACTTTACAGACACATACAATCACTGGATGTTGTGATCAGTGATGTCATCAGTGATGTCATTTGAGATGTCATCAGTGATGTCATCAGTGATGTCACTGACCATGTCATGAATGATGTAATATGTGACATCATCAGCAGTGGATTGCGGGTGCGCGATATATAGTTAGCGCTTCTAACTATATATGGAATTTCAATGGTTTTATGCGAGTAAAATAAGGTTTTGTAAATGCTAATTCCTAACTATATATGGCCTAAAACCAATGGTTTTTTCATTGAATTTTCAAGGTTTTGTAAATGCAAATTCCTAACTATATATCCACTATAACCTATGGTTTTTTCTGTGAATATATATATATATATATATATATTACCTACTGGCGGTCGCCAGTAAGTAGTTATAGTTAGGACCTACTTTCCATAGAAAATTCTCAACATTCTATTTGGAATAACTTTGGCGCTGGTGGATGAATCTTTGCAAATTTCTCCAAGAAAATGGCCTGCTCAACTCCGCTCCTTCCCTGAAAGTTTGGAGGTGATTCGTCAAGTGGGGGCTGAGAAAAAAGGGGGGTCCCAAAACGTGTTTTCCCATGCAATTTTCCATAGGGACATTTAGCCAGGGCTAAAGCCTGAACGGCTGAACGGAATTACACCAAATTTGGCAGAGAGGTAGAGTTTGGTTCGCAGATTGTGCTTTTTGTTAAATGGTGTAAATCCATTCAGTAGTTCCTGAGAAAATCATAGCGATATCTAAAGACGAAGGTCTGCACACGTACCGAAATCCGTACAATTACGAGCACGCTCTGCATGCTGATTGAATGTCAAATGTCTGTCAACACTCCAAACCAGGACGTGTTGACAGCCATCTTGTGCCTCGTTAGAACTGAGTCACAAGAAAACAGTACAACAAAGTTGAAAAAAAAAAACGAAAGGGGGCAGTGTAGAAACATCCTGACGTTCTAGGCCTGCTCAGGGGGTCCCACATGGATCTTTAGGCCCCCAATTTAAAAAAAATAAATAAATAAGAAATGCGGGGTACGCGTAGAGGTAAAGAAAACTAGAAGTCCGTTTTATTCTTAATTAGCCTCCCGGGGGCCAAATGTTGGGGGCAATTTTTATCCATAAAGGAGGGCTTGTAAGGCCCCCTGCAGCCCCAGGGACCGCCACCCCCTCGGGGGTTTTAAAAAAAAAGTATGTTTTCAGCTCTCCCTCCCCCCATACACATCCCGGGGACTGCTACCTTCCTGGGGCAGTAATATGTAAAATGACCTTTCAACCCCGGGGACCTGCTCCCCCGGGGCTTTTTAATGTTGGGAGGGGGCCGCTTTCTTTTCCTGGGCCGTGTGTGTCATCCGCTGCTATACATTTGTAATATCTTAATAATCATATTGCCGAGGCCCCAAACATTGATTACATACTCCGACCTCCGCCATTTTAGTAGTTTTTCTCCGCTATTTTTTTTATACCTGTTACTTTAATTTTACCCTCCGCCTATCTTGTCTGTGATTGATGAGATTTCCTGTCTTTGTCCTTGGCTCCGATGTTATTAGACTTGGTCACATGTATACCTAAAAACAAATTTGAAGCACGTAAGCCACAGCCATTACAATGCGTGTCCGTCACCAGAGAGCCATTATTATGCTTATGCCTTTATCATGGGTGGTAAATGTATATGGCTTACGACATACTCCTGCTCCCATCATTATCATTGCAGGTTGTTCACCTGCTCAGTGCTTCGGGCACCACTAACTCAGTGACCAAAGAAGCCACGCATGTAGTAGTAGGGCCCTTGTTCGGTACTTTGGGAAGAACTCTAATATGGCGTACAACACGTGCGCCACGTCTTCTTTATACGTAGGGTCACGTGTGTAGTGACGGATGTGCTGGATAGGTGTGGTGTGGGTGTATACCAGCCATGAGAGAGTGTGTCTCGATATGACAACTAGACCTGCAACTAAGAAATCACTATAATGGAAATTTGGGCTTTGTACTGTTGTTGTGTTTTCCTGGTAGCGTAAGCACAGTAGGCTGTACTAACGTATTCAGTATCGATTAATTTACCACCTCCCCCAGGGGCTTTTAAATGTTGGGAGAGGGGTCAATAATTGTGTTGACTTTTCTTCTTTAGTGTGCAGTAGTATATTGTTTTATAAAATGTATAAGTCTTCAAACTGTCTTTACTCTTACGACGTACGGCCGATATTTCTGTAATTGATTTTAAAAGTATTATACGCTTTTTTAAAGTTTTAAAAAACTATGTTCATGATTATCCCAGATAATGTCTTCCCTTAATATGTACATTAAACACATAAATATATGTTTTTGCACAGTTAGAATCTTTCGTTCCGTATGTGTACGGGGCGCCGTATATGACGTCACGCGGGATATATATATATATATTTTAAAATGCAGGGTACGCGTTTTGGGCGAAAAAGAAAAAATAAATGCGAAGCCCGCTTTATTGTTTATTAGCCTTGGGGGGGCCTAATCCCTGTGGCAATTTGTTTTTCATAATGGGGGTCCTAGAGGGTCTCCCCTGCGCGGGGATCACTGCCCCCGAATCTTTAACTATATGTATGCGGTGGGCTAATGGCCCCGTGGAGTTTCGAGGAACGCCTCCTCCTCCACTCGAGCCCCCCCCCCGGACTATTTTTATTTTAAAAAACTGTGCAAAGGGTTTGTAAATGTGGTATTTTGGTTTTGTTTCTGTCTTGTAGAGGATCCAGGGTAAATATAAAGTTTTTTTGTACAGCCACTACCTTCTTGCCTGTTACCATAGTAACAGTTCATGGATCACTTGCGTGAGTACAGAGGTTAGAAGTTCACCGCAATATGTTGCTAGTTGAAATAGTTACTGTGCTGGAGATTAATATTTATTTTTTTCATAGGAACCGTTATTCGTAGAAGAAGTCCGTAGAAAAGTTTTGTTAGGGATTCCTTCCTGTTCGGGGAGTATTGGGGTAAAGTGCTCCAAGCGGGATTTCATGAAGTTTAATAATCATTGGCTGTAAAGTATTAAAAGTAGCAGGCTTAGCAGTCATTCCTTGCTCGTCTTTGGAACAACATGAACATTTTATTGGCTAAAGTGTTCTGAACACAAGTTTGCTCCTTATTGGGTGGGAACGGTTCACTGTTGTTAGTGATATTGTGATGCATTTTCCAAAGGAGTATGAGGAAAGAAAGTAGTGGAGGGCAGGTTAGGAACACTATTAACCATGTACCGTGCCCATAAAGTGGTGGAGAGGAATTATGAGGGAAACTATTGTTTTTACATGTTTCAAGAGTCATTTATATAATTGCTGTGTGGTGTATAAATCACAGCTGAAAAATGACAGTGTCTTGTGATGTTTTCTTTTATCAAGTTTGTAGGTGACATACATCATAGTAGTACTATTTACTTATAATGTGGTGTTTACTTTCCTGATGGGGAGGTGTGGTTGCGCAGCAAAAAATTCAGTCTAGGTCTGAAACTGTTTTTATTAAGCAAATACAAATAAACTTACTTCAGAAACTGTTGCAGTATATATGAAAGGGGTGACAATTAAAAATGGAATTTCATAAAATATTAGTTAACCGTGGCTATATACTTTTTTTTGTGCTACAGTTTGTAAAAGTGATGCACCACATTCTTGTTGATGTAAGAGGGCATCAGTTACTTTTAGATAAAGTAGAATAGAAGTGCTATAACAAACACTTCCACACTACATTATCTCAGATCAAGAGAACAAGTAAAACAGTAAAATATAAATTATTTCATATTACATAGAAATGCATGCATTATTATTTCTCAAATTTGTATTCTGTACAATTCAGAAACGTGCTGTCGTAGTGTTTACAGGTTGCAGACTGTTCCGCTAATAAATCACATACTCACCAAAGAATATATAGTATGTTACTCTTATAATATATAGTACAGGTCCTATATATACTTTAGGGAGAGGTGAATAGGAATCGCAAATAAGAATACGAATTAGAAAATAACATTCAGAAATGTAGGGTTTATTAAATATTTAAAGTAACAAAGTATGCATGATAGCTATATTTTAATATATATAAAAATATCTGATCAAGTACTTCTAAATATTTGATAATGATATTACAGAAGGCGCTGTAAAATCTCCCATTCCTCTTCTGTAGCAATACGACAATGTATTATATTATAACGATTGATACCATTGTTACAGTAAAAAGGAAAGGAAAATAAAGGTATGTATTTAGCAGAACATCCACAATGAAATACTGTTGAGGGGTAATTATTTACTGAACTTCTTTTCTCCGGGAGGTGAAAAAATTTGATCCTCGCGGCCACGGGTCATAAACTCCTCTGAGATCATGATGTTGAGAATAATATTATGTATATATTCTCACAGCATATGATCACAAGGGAAAAATAGACTGAAAGCTGCAAGCCAGTAACGTTGCTTGCTTATTGTTACTGTTTGTAACGACGGATTGTGAATTCCGCTAAGATCAATAAGACTGTTAATGTTATAATATACATATAAGCAGTATGTGATCTCTAGGTGAAAACACAATAACAAGTGTAACATTGTGACGTTGATTGTAAATGTTTAGGGTTTGCGTTGACGGGTTAGCAACACCTCTCGAGCAAAGTACAGTATCAATATTATAATATAAAAAGTCACTATATATAAGGTGAAAGAAGCCAGAAAAGGAGTAAGATTTTTTATAATATATCTGTTTCTAAGAACAAGCTGCTGACGTTACAGAGAAAAAGCGAAAAACATGCAATAACATTTTTTTCTACATATAAATGTTTAAATATTGACAAATAGCCACAATTTATAACTAAGTACAATACCTATGCCATACTGAAACAACTTACAACTCCGGAATATGTTTGTTGACGCAAAAAGAGAATCCAATGCTAGAGAATGGAACCTGCAACAGAGATTGGCGATTCAGAAATAACTCGCAGGAACCAAACTAAGTGCACAGTAGGTGTGGTTTATATAGTTTTTTGTTGTTTAGTAGTCAATGGAAGGAAGATGTGGCTCCGCCTATTTAGATGGCACTATTTTTCTTCTGCACGTGGTCGGAAAAGTTACAAACTGTGAAGCTGTAAAGGTTTCGATTTTGATAGTAAGACATATAAGGTATTATTATGTACATACGTTGGAGAGTTTAAAAAGTGTTACTCTGTAAAATGTGTTCTTTGCATTTTCATGATTAAAAGCATCTTAATAGAAGACGTATAAAAAAAAATTGTTATCATTAGAAGAAACAAAAAGGTTTACTATTTGTTAATATTATGGTTCTTAATTTAAAAAATGCTGGCATTTGTAAATCGTAATCCTACCCTCGGAAAGGTGTGCTGGTGCTTGGGGCTTTGGGAAGGTTATTTAAATAATAAATGCCCTTTTCTATGCACCTGTAAACTTGGCTTTTAAACTTTCAATTGCCCAGTCTACACTTCCTCCAAACATTTTGGTACTGCTATTTTAGTATTGTAGTGAGCCATTCAGCAGTATGTGTTTATGTATACACTGTTCTAAAAGTGAAGCTGCTATACATTTTGCTAGACACTCTCCATGCAGAATTGTAATAATTCAGGCAGGACCCAAGTAGTCATGGTGCAAAGTGGGCCTTAGGTCATGGACTGCTTCAAACTCCTATACACTATGCAGGCACTCTTCTATGCATTGTCTTTTATAGCTTTTATTATCCAGTCTATATTCTTACAGTTCCAGCAAACTATTTGTGATTGCTGATTCAGTATTGTAGTGAGCTATTCAGCAGAATGCCCTTATGTATGCACTGTGCTAAAAATGAAGCTCTTTCAAATTCAGACAGCCACTCTCCTTGCAGAACTGTAATTAACCAGTCAGTACTCAAGTAATCATGGTGCAAAGTAGGCCTTAGGCCATGTACTGCTTTAAACCTGTATAGACTGTGCATGCACTCTTCTATGTAGCTGCACATTTGATTTTTATACATTCACTTTCCCAGTCTGTATCATTAGACTTTCACAATCACTCTCACTCTACTGTTTCAATATTGTAGTGAGCCATTCAGCAGTATTTCCTTATATATGTACTGTGGTAAAACCGAAGCTCTTAAAAATTCAGTCATGCACTCTCTTTGCTGAACTGTAATCATGCAGTCATTACACAAGTAATTATGGAGCAAAGTAGGCCTTAGTATATGGACTGCTTCAAACTCCTATTTGCTATGCATGCACTGTTCTATGTAGCTGTAAATTTACCTTTTATATTTTGAATTCCTCAGTCTTTTTCTTTACACTTCCACCAAGCACTCTGTCATTCCTGTTATAGTTTTGTAGCGACTCATTGATCAGTGTGTAGTAATTCATTCACTACATTCAAACAGTAATTAGCAGATGTACAATAAGTGGTACATCCCCAGAGATATGGCAGTTATTGTGCACTGTGATATCACCACAATGGATGCACCATTTTTAAAATGTAGTGTATTATAGAGCAAAAACGGCACAGATATGTGATGTATCTGTGTTGTGAAGTTGGTGTATTGCTTGACTTGTTTTCCAAGTGCAACTGAGCTCCAGCAATGCTCTTGGGGTTCTATGCTCAGAAAGCTGTGTCAATCCTTACACCTGTTTCAAGCAGGTGCAAGGTTTTTACCTAGCATAGGCATAAAAGTGACTGAATGAAATCTTATAGATTTCACTCAGTCACTTTAAAGAGGTGTTCCTATGCTAGAACACCTCCACTCCCCCCCCCCCTCTCTGCACAGGAAAGCCTCTTTCTGGCACATGGCTTTAGAATGTGATGCATCTTCCATATGCATCACATTGTAAATATCAGACACCATGGCACATCTTTTGCATGACCGTAGCATCACAAAAGTGATAGAAAAGATGTGTAAAAGAGGCACAAGGGGGTGTAAATCTGCTCCTAACATACAAATTCACCCAGGCAGTTTCACTAGCAGTGCAAATTGAAGCATAGACTTGTAACTTATTTATATGGATATGTTACATTGAAGTGCTTCGGAGGTACTACAGTATACTATAGGTAAACAACGTATACATTTATGCTGTAGCACTCCCTTATAGTTTTGTACTTTCACATTCACCATACACTACTAATTTATTCGTTCATTAATGCACTAAACATTCATTCTGACAATCTTTTATACACTAATATAGAAATATAGTTCTTTCTTAAGCCAGTGGAGGTAGTTCTGAAAAGAAGTGTTTGTTTTTTCTTTTTAGTTTTCTATTTTTTTCATTTTTTCAGGAAGTTTTTAGTTGTTTTTTTAAACCAAAAAAATGAAACTGGAAACAAAAAAACTGCAACAGGAACAAAAAAGAAAAAAAAATTATTTTTTTGGGCAATGGTGCTCTTCTTTGCTCTTCACAATGAGGTCAATAGACTGCTCACCGTAACAAAGGAGTTATCTGCAAAATTTACAATGAATTGTAAGATCCGCAAGGAACAATAATAGGATGCGGACTGCTCGGAGGAGGTGGTGGTGCAGTTGAGGTACAAGGAACTGCAGGTTGGCGGTTTCGCAGCCTTCGCCGCTTTTTCACTCGTGAAAAAGCGGCGAAGGCTGCGAAACGCGTTGAGTTGTGATGTTGCCAAATAAATAGCACTTGAACAAAGCTGAACTGGGCCTCGACTCTCTGTCAAGGATTTATGACGGTAATTTATCTGGATATATATATATATATATATATATATACATACATATATATATATATATATACACATGTATATATATTTAATTTGAAAACTTTATTTTGGTAAAGACACTTTACAGGTTATGCATTTGATTACATGGTTGTTGGTCAAGGCAAATTTGATAGGCATTCAAGTATAAACAGGAGGTAAAATATGTACATCGATAGAATCACATTCAGGGCGCAGAAATGACATTGAGATTTGCATATCCGTTGTTCTATACGCCTCACTCATGTTGGGGTTGAGTCTGTCTCTCTCCATGTCAGATTGCTCATTTGTGGCCAGAGGGACTGAAAGGTAGTTAGGGGATTGGTCAGCCCCATCTGTCTTTTGGAGATAAGACACCAGGGGAGCCTAAATGTCATGTGGCCTGCTCAGTAGAGGCATCCAATTCCAGTACTTGTTTATATGCGTCTGACAGGGTGCCGCATATGCTAGCCAGACTTTTGAGGATGCTGCAGGTTTACAGCCCCAGTGAATCACCACCCTGGACCTAGCCAGTACCAGCAGCATTACGACCAGTCTTCGATTGGCGTCTCAAATGTCCTTGACATAACCCACGAGGCATATAAGGTGATCGGGTGCAAGGGTATTGAAGGTGATGTCACCTATAATGAGGCATATATCTTGCCAAAAGGTCGCTATCCTCAGACATGTCCAGGCAAGGTGTACAAATGAATGATGCATTGGGAGCACAGCATCTGACGCAGTTAACATCTTCTGCTAGGCCCATTCTGTAAAGTGCTGCAGTGTGTGATACAATCTATGTAAATATTTGAAATCTATCAGTCATAGTCGATAGTTGGGGGAAAGTTTTTGGGATTGATTGTAGCAATTTAGACATTGTTCTGGCATGGGCTGGTCTGCTTAGTCCTTTCTCCATGAGAGAGGTACCTGTTCAGTATCAACCGGGCAGGCTGCAAGAGTCACCCATATAGCCTGGTTACCAATTTGCGTGGAGAGGCCGCTGTATGAATGGATTTGAGTGCAGCGTTTGGTGGTGGAGGACTGGAGAATGTGTTGTGCATGTTTTTGCAGGTTGCTCTTATCTGATAATATATTAGCTTATCTAATGAAGTAGCATTTTCTGAGAGGGGGAGAAATTGGCCATTGGGATATAGGTCAGCATTGGTGCAGATGCCTACCGCTGCAGCGTGTCATGCCTTGCCACTAGTCTGCAGAGGGGGGAAGAGGGATTAGACCAACTGCATTGCTGGGTCATGTAAGGTCTTAGCTCTTGTATGTCTGCGAATCCCCTCCTAGCCCCAGCTCACACATTTTACAGTGTCTATTTTGCCCCTTGAGCCGCGTACGGTAAGAACAGTGCCGTTTGAAGTGGCTGCAACAAAATAAGATCCATTTTGACTGCGACTTGCAGCTAAAAAAGCATGGGATGTAGCCAAAAATGAAGAAAACTGGCCTGAGCAGAGTATGCATAAAGTTTGAAGTTTGGGGCACCCATACCACCATGTGAGAAAGGTAGTGTAAGTGTTTCATATGCAATGCGCAGCTGGCGACCCCCCCATAGAAGTGTAATCATATAGGATTGCAGTTTCTTGAACAAGTGAGTTGTGAGCAGTAACCGAACAGTTAAAAACAGGTAGAGAAACTCGGCTGCAATCAACATTTTGGCTTTTCTTTCCGCTAGTGAGAGTGGAAGATTTTTCCATGTGAGGATTTTGGATTCCACCAAGCTCATAGCCTTTCCATAGTTTGCCCTCCATAGCTCTTCTGTGTCCCTGGTTAACCAGATGCCCAGATATTTAATCAGGCCTGCAGCCAACTTTATTGGGTATCCCATAGTAAAGGGTTGGTTCATGTCTGTTAAAGGGAGTAGGATTGATTTCACCCAGGCTAGCCTCCAAACCTAATGTTCTCTCTGGTCATGGGGGCCAGGATTTCTTGGGGTTTGCGGATGTAGAGTGCTACATCATCTGCATACACGGAACCCACTAAGCTGTGAGATGAGAACCCAATGATGTTGTCACAGCCACTCAGCAAGTGGCTCCACTGCTATGGCAAAAAGCATGGGTGACAGGGGATAGCCCTGCCTACTGCCTCAAGTGATGTGTATTGGCTCGGTGATTTGTCCATTAATGCAGATGCACGCTGCTGGCAGTGTGTGTAGAAACTTGATTTTTCTTATGAAGGCTGGGCTGAATCCCAAGCGGCCAAGCAGGGCAAGTTGGGGTTGAACTGGTGCATGATGGAGAAAATGCTGTGCAAAATATGAGATGTGGCACTACCAGAGATAAAAACGGATTGGCCCGGGTGGGCAATAATAGACGTGAGGGGAAGGAGGTGGTTGGCTAATAATTTTGCATAAATCTTGTTGTCAGTATTAATTAATGACAGTAGGTGATACGAGTCACATGACTCAGGCGGTTTATCAGGTTTGTGGAGAAGAGTGATCACCACCTTGCGAAGAGTGGCAGTTAATTGGATGATCGTGACTGACTCATTAAACATCTCAGCAAGATGAAGAATGAGGATAGGCGCATAATCTTTATGAAAGGCAGCTGGCAGCCCACTGATCCAAGTGCCTTATCCCAGGGAAGACTCGAGATCACCAGTGCAATCTCCTCAGAGGTAAAGGGTTGGTCTAAATATTCATGATGTGCATTGCTGAGACATAGTAGCTCGATAGTGTCAAAGTACTGTTCGATGACATCTGAAGGTGTCTTGGCCCCAGCGGTGTAGAGGTCAGCATAGAATGTGGAGATTTTATCTAATATATCACGGGAGCAGTGATTCTGCCGGCAGTTTAGTCTTGTAGTTCTGTTATGTAGGAGGAGGTGTGTGGATTCCCCAGTAGGTTTGTCAAGGCCCTGGCAGTATGATCTCCCTCACCATAGCAGCGCTCCTTTGCTTGCAGCCATGGTGTTTGACCTCATGCTCAGCCTTAGCCTAATATCATCTTAAAGCGTATGTTCACTAATATAGCAGGGGAAGGATTTCTAATATAGATTCGGTCAGGTTTCTTGAGTTCCATCTCCAGCCTCTACAGGGTGCCGCTGATAGATCTGAGTATGCCTGAGTGTCTAGCATTGCATTCTCCCCTGACCACCACTTTAAAGATCTCCCAGACGGTAGAGGGTGAGTCCACAGAGCCAGGGCTAAGCTCGAAGAATTCCACAATGGCTCAGCAGAGCTCCTCTCTATAAGTGGCATCCCTGAACATGTGGGGGGAAGGTGCCATGCAAACATGCGCTGAGGGTTCCACGGAGTCGGATAGCCAATCTCATTGATGAATGGTCCGATAAGGTACGTACTAAGTGCGTAGTGGAGGTGGTCCAACCCAGTGTGTCCCGAGTGATGATCCACAGATCAATGCGTGACCAAGAGCTGTGTGTATTGGAAATGCAGGTGCCCTCAAACTTGTCAGGGTGATGATGTCTCCACCAATCAAATGTCCTGCATAATGGTATGTAGTGTGACAGTGGCCTGTGGGTGAAATACGTGCATGCCCAAATAGTCTAAAGTGTTCTGTGGGGCTACATTGAAATCACGCCTCATAACAATGGAAGTGGGCCGAAGGAGGAGATTAGTTTCCAGATTTGAGTGTAAAAGTCTGGGTTGTCCGTGTTTGGGCCATAAACAGCTGCCAGAATCACAGGTTGGGCATAGAGGGTGCTCATGAGGATCACATATCTCCCCTGGGTGTCTATAAGGGTTTGAGTGGAGTGCCATGACAGACCTAAATAGAATCGTGACTCCCCTTGCATAATTTGAATAGAAGGAAGAGTAAGTGTCACCCCAGTGTCTCGATCAGAATCTGGCAGCATTGTGAGCTGTCAGATGAGTTTCTTGGAGAAAGCAGATATCAGTCTTGTGTCTAGCAAGATAAGCGTGTATGAGACATGCTCTGCGAAAATCATTCATGCCTATGATGTTCCACATCATAAATTTGATCTCAGTCATGTGGTCGTTTCTGGTGTAGGCATGGGTAAGTGTCTGTGGTTCTTAATCCTGTTGTCAAACCTTGGTGCAACATAAAAAGCAATATCAAGGCAATCAAATGCCATCACAGTCCAATTTATATTGAAACGTGTGCAAATATGAAACATAGCCCTGAGATGTGAATCTGCAGCAACACCCATTTCAGGAACATTCCAGCCCTCCACCCCTACCGACTTCAACCCCCCAACATGGTTGAGAATCAGACCTCCCCCCACCCGGGGAATCCTAACTTGGCGGGTACAAACATGTAGCAGGACTTTTCCCAATGGAATACGTTGCTCAACCAGACATCACTGTGCCTTGAGGCAGGGTGGGTGATCGCGGCAGGTCTCAACAAGGGGGAAAAATTAGGATGATTAAATCACAACAATTCAGATAAGCAGGAATGCAAAAAAGAGTTTTGCAATTGAACTCGGAAACTGATGGCCTATTGCCAATAGGATCACACTGCAGCAACTTCCTATCAAAACCGAATTCAGTAATTCTCACTTGCGTGGCCTTCTTTGGTGGGTGACTGATGATTTTTGTACCTGCTTAGTGAACACGAGGGCAGCCTTAGGGTCGGTGAAGTCACGGGGTTTGTTTCCAGAGTCTACGCGCAGCTTGGCAGGGTATATGAGTGCATACCTGATGTGAAGTTGCTGAAGTACACGCTTAGTTGGGAGGAAGTCTCTACGGGCAGCTTGCACAGATAATGTAAAGTCGGGATAGAAGGATAATGTGTTACCTTTTTGCCTGACCTCTCCAATCTGCCTTGCCTTTTGGAGTATCGAGTCTTGGTTGGGGTAATTCAGTAGACAAGCTTTTTCTCAGGATTGAACGATGGAGTCACTGATCGGCATCAGCGTAGTCACGAACTACAGTTCCCAGCATGCTTGAGACGTTTGTTGCGTGCCTGACGTGAAGCACACAAAACCTCCAGGAAGTAAAAGCGGCTCCCGAGGAGATGGCGGCGCCGATAATTCTATGAGATCTCTGAGGCTGTGTTTCGTACGTCCATTGAGTACCGGTAAGATCGTATCTGTGTCATGGGAGCAGAGATTGGAGAACCCTGTATTGGATTGGGTTCCTGGATTAATGTACACTTGAGGTAACGTGGCTTCGTGTGCATTGGTTTCCCTGTTTGTGTTCTTTCGGTTGAAGGAACGGGTGCATAGTGATTCCCCGTGGGCGGAATTCATTTGCCTTGATGTTTCTTTACGGGGAATGACTTAGTGCATATTGAAGAGGAAAACAACCAGAGGAACACAAGTGAAACTGTGAGTGAGTAGCATATATATTGGTTGGGGATCTGGCCAGCCTTATATTTCTACAAACAGATTAACTTTGGACTCACAGTAAGGTGTGTTCTACTTCGAGACATTTGGAGCTATTTACATAAAGCAAGCGGTGTTAAGAAGTGATTAATCATTGCCTGCGGTGCTTATTTTCCTTTTACACTATTTGATGCACATCTTTATATAGTAGTACAGGAGTGTCGAACTGGGGGAGAGACAGAGGGATTTATCGACCTTCAAGCTATGAACCTTTGTATATATAGGTAGGTTGTGGGTGATTTGACAGAACTGATACAGTACTCACGGTATAGGAGTTCCATCAACCATTGTATGTTCTTTTGTTACAGTCGATGAATCTATGGTCTCACCTCATTCTTCACCCCTGATTTACAGCATTCATCTTTTTCTTTACAGGTAGGGACTAGGATAATATCTGGTTTTGTTAGATGGTATTCTTAAATGGTGTAAGAATAATAATTACAGGAGAACAGGGTTTAAGTGTCGGCTCTTGTCGTTTCAGGTCTCCTTCCCTGCCGTCCCCTTCCTTTCCTTCCCTCGTGCGACTATCCTAGCAGTCTGTGTTTTATTTCCAGACTCTTGGGGACGTCGTGAGGGGGATGGTATAGGTACTTCAGCACAATCCCGAAGGAATAAGAAGGTGGAGCCTGACACTTTTATTTGCCTTGCGGGGGCTCCCGGGGGAGTCCGCGGGACAAGTTATCTGTGTGCCCGCTCCATGATGAAAAGATATGACAGGGCCTCAGGAACATTTCGCACACCAATGATTCCAGGTAGGTCTCTGTTTTGTCAATGGCAGTGGATTCTGGAAGTCCCACAATGCGTATACTGTTCCTGAGGGAGCGGGTTTTTTGTGTGGACAATTTCCAGCACTGTGTCCATTTTCAGGAGTCACTGTCTGTTCTCCACCCCAATGTCATCTGTGTCCGAGACCCTTGCCACCAGTTGCGTGATGCGGGTACCATGAGTGTCCACCTGTTGTTTGACCTGGTCTAGACGTAAGGTGAGAATGTCGATCTTAGAGTCAATGGTTTTAAAGCTAGATATCACTTCGAGGAGCAGAGAGCGTATACTGTTGTCCTGAACTTCTGGGGCTTCCGTCTGTGTATCCCGCTCGCCAGCCTCTTGAGATGATTCCTCAGCCCTGCCCGCCCTGCAGACCTCAAATGCAATCCTGGAATATTTTGAGCCGGCCTTCCCCATTCCAATGACATGCAAGGGAGACTGGCCCACACCAAAAGAAAGTATCAATGGAGACGGAGAGTGCCAATGTCCGGGGAGCGCAGAAAAGATGTGTCTATTTGCCCGACCACCACCACAACCAGTAACCATTGAGTGAATGGGGGGGCAGAAGTAGTATGTGTTCAGTCCTAAGAGCTCAGGCTCAGGGAAGGAGGTAAAGTGCAAGGTGGCCCAAGCCAAACGCCGCCAGGCCAGGAGTAGGTAACTGTAGTGTCAATGGAGTGCGGGGGCAGGCCCAGAGAGTCCAGGAAAAGCAGCGAGGATGGACCACAAGGGTTCAAGTGTTCACCTCCCCGCCTCAGCTCCTTACCATGTTTGCTGGTGAGTTGTGACGTGACAACGGTGGGTCCTGCTCATAGCGCTGCTGAATCTTCTTTGCGGCAAACAGATCGCTTGAGACAGGGTTGGGCCGGCTTCCAGGCCCGCACTCACAGCGCAGGCCTCTCTCTTGCAGGGATGAGACCAAGCCGGGCCTGAGCTGTTTGCAGTTGTGTCTTTGCAGCGGGAGCGCTCCCAGCCAGGAAGGGCCACCCCCTCGAATCGATCAGACAGAGGGCTCATTGACCGCACATGCCTACTCCCTGGACAGAGGTGCGGTACGCTCCCATCAGATAGGCCGCAGTAGATTCACAGAAAAGATGGCCTCCAGCATTGCTCCGATGAGCACAATTTATGGTGTTTCAAGACATATGGGTTGATGAAAGGCATCGATATAGGTGCCTGGGGTATTGTGCCGATCAGGCTTGCCTGCTATGCGAATCAGCCCACTCACTGCTGCCGAATGATGTAGGATTCTTTCGCTCAGCCGGCAGAGCTTGCCTATAGCATAGCCATCTTGCCCCTGGCAAAATCACGGCCCTTATATATATATCATGTAGTTACTGCTTCACCCGGTTGAAGTTAAACAGAGCCTCAGCATCACAAAATGGATGCTGCTGCCACAGACACGAGTCTGACCTCCTGCTGCTGGACGAAACTCCAGCAAGGGAGGCCTGGACAATAGGTTTCCTGTCAGGGGAGGTGCTAGCACCTCCCCAGACAGCCTGTGGTGTATTGGGGCAGGGCGGATTGAATGGAAAGATGTTTTTCCAGACACTGCCTGGGGCACACCAGGTGCTCCATGCATAGCCTGGTTCAAACCAGTTGCTGGGGCACTCCAGCCCACTCTGGTGTGAAACTAGACAAAGGGAAAGGGGTGTAACCAACCCCCTTCTCAGGGTCCACCCATAGGAGGGACCTAGCAGGTAATCCAACCCCTAAAATCAGTATAAAGATAGGATCTGTGTCTACAGACTTTAGATTAATCCTGGAGGAAACTTTGACACAAACTCTTGAACCTTCGATGTTCTATATCGACTAGAAGACTGAAGACATCTACCTTGTGGTCCAGGAGTGACCACCCTGTGCAAACAGGCACCACCAGTAACTTGCTGGTTTGCTTTGTCGATGCTCCTGCCGGAATCCGAAGACTCAGCTACTCAGGGACTGGACTTCCAGACTTCTCCTACTCCGATCCAAATCCACCTCAGAAATGAGACCCGTGGCGGACACTAGAGACGTCGGACCAGACAACCTAGTCATCCTGCATTTTGCTAACAGTGCAACTACCGAAGTACCCTCAAAGTTGTGCATTGGGGTTTGAGAAGCCCTAGACCCGAGCGCCATTTGCACCAAAGCTTAACCCTCCAGACTCCACGAGTGCTGCGCGGGGCCTGCTCCTGCATTTCAGCTCAACGCGTCTTCCCAGTTGCTAGCCCGTTGGCTAGTGAGCCCTCGGAAGACGAAACTTTGAAACTACACCACTGGCCTGGATGCTCCAGGCTTGCTCCAGCTTCCCTGCAAAGGAGAAGCTCCCCAGACCTTGCTGGTCTGACTTGAAGTCAATCTTCACTTCCTGCGTGGGTTGCGGTTGCCAATGCTTATTGGGTCCAATCCGGATACCGACACCGCGGTCAACTACATCCTTTGTGGGTTTGCTCGAATCCAGCTCCTGGTCATCGTCGACACCTCCTGGTCCCCGTGGCTGCAGAGACAGGCTTTGCATCTTCACCTTCACCACCGAGTACGATAGACAGCTGTATCATACTTGTGGTGGCCTGGACACAGTATGGGATGCCGTACTCTTTAATTCTAAAGAACACTACGTGAATGGCAAAGGATATTTGGATCCAGAAGTTGTATCTGTTATAACGCGACATAACTTGGAACCCCAATGTGGGTTGGAAATATCACCACATTTAAAATCTCAACGCTTTGGAAGATATAGCCTTGATGAAGTCGCGGGATCACGCCCCCATAGCAATGAAACACGTGTTGGCTGTGGCTGAAACCAAAAGAATAATATCCTTCCTGGTCACTGGCTAGTAACCCAGACTCTGTCCCCGCTGCTTTCAGGTTCTTCTCGTCTCTGATCCACCCTTGGATCCACCCGGACACTTTTCCTCTGGTCGCCTGCAGCACTTCTTTGCAGATCTCCATAGAAAACATTGACGAAACCCGACACGAAAAGACACCTATGCACCCGGCTTCCCTTGTCTAGTGTAGCCCCAGCGATTCCCTAGGCCTGCGGTTCCCAAACTGTGCGCCGCGGCACCCTGGTGCGCCGTGATTAGCAGCCAGGGGCGCCGCGACGCCACACAGGACAGGACAGGAAGTGGGACATATGGATTGCAGGCCGGGAGGGGGGAGGGTGTTTAAAATAGTGCCTTGATGATGGTTTGCCGCCATACGCTTCCTGTGTACGTACGCACGCACGTACGTGTTTGTACTTAAGCTGGTGACCCGCTGGTGACCCCCGTCTTGTGCCCTGCTTTGGAGCGTCGCTGCAACGTTTCCTGGTGCCCCCGTGTTGCGCCCTGCTTTGGAGCGTCGCCGAATCGTTCCTTGTGGCCCCCGTGTTGCCCCTGCGTCGGTGAATCATTGCTGGTGCCCCCGTGTTGCCCCTGCTTTGGAGCATCGACGGAATCGTTCCTGGTGGACCCCATGTTGCCCCTGCTTTGGAGCGTCGCCGAATCGTTCCTTGTGGCCCCCGTGTTGCCCCTGCTTTGGAGCGTCGGTGAATCATTGCTGGTGCCCCCGAGTTGCCCCTGCTTTGGAGCGTCGACGGAATCGTTCCTGGTGGCCCCCGTGTTGTGCCCTGCCCTGCCGTGCCTCGCCCCGTAGGACCCTTTTCAAATCGGTAAGTAAGCTGTCTGATTGTTCCCTTCTTCTCAGACCCTGGCAGGAAGTTCTTTAGCCGTAAATGTGTCACATATGTTTATATTTTAATGTACATCCCGTGCTTGCTGTGTTTAAATTATTTTCTTTTTACCTGCGTTGTTTTAATTCTATGGCCTGCTCATGCAACGAGGGGATTTTTTTATTGTATGTGTGGCGTTATGGTTACATATTTAACGAATATGTCCGTTAGAATAAATGCAACAGTCCAACTCCTAAAATGACGGGAATAGGCTGTAATTATAGGCATATGGACTTGGACCACAGGCAGTATCATATTACTCAAAATCTAGAACAAATACAGAACGTGGAGATAAATTAAGGGGCCGACCGATCATGTTGCTTTTGAATATGACCTTGTTTATTGATGGCTACTCTTGAATCAATTATGTTTTTATGTCTCAACTGAACTCTTCAAAGTTGATGTGTGGGTGGGTCTCTGAACTGGGGAAATGTATTTATTTAAGAATGGAATGGTAGGGGCACCTGCAGCTTTTCTGCTAGCAACCCAAGGTTTTGCCTTTTATGAGGACACAGTAAGGTTAAAGGAGATGGAGGTATCACCAAGCAGGCCACCGCACAGATTTTTTATTTGTATTTTGAGAATTTATGGAGCGTGTTACACCCAAGTGCGTCAAAGCGCTAGCAAAGAGTAAGAATGCCTGCAAGGCAGGACACCAGCCCTATCCATCACAGAAGAGCCAGGTTTTCAACTGCTTGCAAACGGCAGCATGGAAGGAAAGACTTGCAATGTGAATAGTTAGCGACAACTAGAAAGGACTGCCCCCTCACCTGCCTTTTCAAAATGTAGGTATCTCAACCTTCCTAAGAGAGGCAGACCTGAGCTGACTGTTGGGATACATGAGAAAATTACAACTGACCAAATTACAAAAGCAAACGTTAAGTTACATGAAGCAGTAATATGAGCAAACAAAATAGAAGAGGTAGCAAAAGGTACATTACAGGGGGGAAAAGTGACACGTGTGCAAGTTACAAAAACGTACAAACTACAAGTAGAGGTATAATACTGCAATAATGGCAGACACTCAAGCACAAGAACAAACGTTATGTAGGCAATGGTGGCACTTGTGCAAGTATCTAAAGCAAACAAAATGTAAGCGGTAGCAAACAGTGTTACAAGAGAAAAGTGACGTATGCATGTTACAAAAGAGTACCAAACACAGGTAGAAGGATAATACTGCAATAAATGGCAGACATTCGAACCACAAGAACACACTGGGAAGGCACTTCCACAGTCATGGAGAAAATTATTTTCTGTACTTGAAGGTCTTCCTTAGGATAATAGAGAGGGTGTGAGTTACATTTGGAAGCGTCTTTGAAGGAGGCGAACTTTGAGGTCAGTTTTAAAGGCCTGGGAAGGGGTGGTGGCTCCCGAACACATGTAGACAAAATTGGTTTTGCCTGTTTAGCTTTTGCAGAAATTATTTGTGCTTTGCAGCATTTGCCTTTCGTCCCAGCAGAGTTCATCCCATTGCATCCTGGTAAATGCAGTATGCTTACTTTCAAAGTTGCTGTAGTCTTTCACCAAAGTTGATGCAGGTAGTGCTGTTATCTCTAGACTGATTTGGATTAGAAACTATATGTCCGTTCTATAGCGTACTCTGTACTACTGTGATATGTCCTTGGCTGGGCCCAGGAATTGTTGAAGTGTGGTCTTTGGTGTTACAAATCAGCCTGATGTACACATTAGCTGCAATTTGGCTTTCTTCATTCTTTGCAAAAATGTGCCATCTTAGATTTCATTACAAAACTGAATGCTCTTTCTGTCTGTGTGGGGTACCAATAAGAATAATTTATCCAAATGGTCATCATCATCAAGTGCTGCTATTGGAAATTGACATCAATAATAGATCCATCATTACAAAGAGGATCACTTTTGTTCTTCTTATACTTGTCTTACCTGGATGTTTTGTACTTCAGACTTATTATACCGTGGAGACTGGATGAGACCCGGAAGAAACCTGGAAATACTTGAGCAAAGGAAAAGAAAAGAAGACCAGGAACTTTACAGATAGAAAGACCCCTCCATCGGAATAATTCAGACAGGTGGAACTGATTTCCATCTTTCTGATTGACAATGAAGAGATTTCTAATTTCAAGCAAAGTGAAGTTGGAGGTTCTCCTGACAAAGATGACGGGAAACGAAAGGCCAAGTACAGAAAGTATGATGACGGGTATCTGGATTATGGTTTCACGTGTGTTCAGGTTAATAATGAGGACCGTCCTCAATGTGCAATCTGTTTAAAAGTTTTGGCTCTGGAATCCATGCTTCCAAGTAAACTTAAGCGGCATCTTGAAAGTCTTCACCCAAATGTGGTCGGAAAGCCAAGGGAATTTTTTGTAAGAAAAGTTGCAGAAGCCAAACTACAAAAGTCCATATTCTCTAAACAAACCAAAATGAATAGTAATGCCCTCCTGTCCTCATATCAAGTGGCCTATCTAGTAGCACAGAGTAAAAAACCCCACACAATTGCAGAAGAGCTGATTTTACCTGCTGCTGTTAAAATGGTAACAAACATGGTCGGCGAAGATGCGGGTAAACAGCTGCTGAAAGTGCCTCTTTCTAATAATACTGTCAGCCGGAGGATAAATGATATGGCTGAAGATATTAATGATCAGCTCATCTGTAATCTAAGAGGAAAAGACTTTGCACTCCAGTTGGATGAGGCAACAGACAACCACAAAGACACCCATCTTATTTGCTATGTCCGGTTTGTTCACGAAAAACAAATTGTTGAGGATTTGTTGTTCTGTAAAGAAATCAAAGGTGGAACTACAGGTCAAGACTTGTTTGTAGTTGTGGATGATTTTATGCAACATAATCAAATTGACTGGGAGAGATGTGTTGGAGTTTGTACAGATGGGGGACGTTCAATGGCAGGATGCTACCAAGGACTTCAAGCTCGCATACGATCTAAAGCGCCCAATGCTGTTTGGACACACTGTATAATACACCGAGAAGCACTGGCAGCAGGAAACCTCAGTGAAGAACTGCATGGTATTTTGAAAATAGTAATCAAAGTGGTAAATCATATTAAAACAAGACCAATGAAAGCACGATTTTTTGCTAAACTGTGTGAGGACATGGGTGCCGACCACTCATGCCTCTTGTTCTACAGCAGCTCTAGGTGGCTGTCTCTTGGTAATTCCCTGCTTAGAGTGTATGAGCTGAGGAATGAAATATACTCATATTTACACGATGATGAACATTGTTTTGCTGACAAATTTATTGATGCAGACTTTCTAATACAAATGGGTTTTCTTTCTGATCTATTTGAAAAACTGAATGAACTGAACAAGTCCTTGCAAGGCAATAACACTAACATCTTGCAACTGTCAGGCAAAGTTTCAGGCTTTAAGAACAAGGTGATCCTTTGGAAAAGCTGTGTAAGCAAGGTTGACTATAAATGGTTTCCTTCATTGGACCAGTTTCTGCAGGAGAATGGAATGGTGTTAAAGGAGGAACTGCAGACAGTTTTTGTTCTGTATTTGTCTCAACTGCGTTTTTACCTTGACAAATATTTTCCAGAGGATGAAGTGGAGCAATAAAATGGGTTAACAACCCTTTCAATGCTGAGATACCTCAGCATCTCAACAATGAGGAAGTAGAACAGTTTATTGATGTTGCAAGTGACTTAGCATTGAAAGCAAGGTTCCACTCTTAGTCACTGTTTGAGTTCTGGTGCCAAGCTGGGGATGAATACCCAATGATAAGCAAGAGAGCCCTGCATGTTTTGATCCCGTTTGCTACTTCATACCTTTGTGAAGCTGGTTTCTCAGCAGTTGCAGTAATAAAGTCCAAATATAGGGCAAAAATTAACCTTGAAAAGGAAATGCGTGTTGCGATCTCAAAAATAACTCCGAGATATCAAGAGCTATGTAAGGGAAAACGAGCACATCCATCTCACTAGGATTTGCAAGGTAAATTCGGACTCTGTTGTTTTTCCTGGTCATGAAAAACTTCTGTATAATAAAATATCTTTTTCAAACTACTGTTGTGTGGTCCAAAAAAGTCTTGTATTGTTTCTCACTTAACAAGTTTTTATTAAACAACTTATCTTCTTATTTTGTTACTAATATCATTATAATACCTTCATTGCGTCTCAATTACTTTAAGGAAGACAACTGGAAGTACTCCCGATGTCGGGCTTGCATCCCGTCCACCGGTAAAAAAAAAAAATTGTGGGGAGCCACGGCCAACTGCTGATTAGGTCAAGGGAGCCACGGGTCAAAAAAGTTTGGGAACCACTGCTCTAGGCCCTAGGCCTATTCCCTATTCCTGAAGTGGTTCTTATACCACTTACTTAGTATATGGTTTGTGAGGCCCCTAGGGCAGAACTGTATTTGTGCAACTTATAGTATGCTCAATGAGTAACTTGTGATGTATTTCGATCTCTGACCTCATAAAGAGTTCAGAGGGGTTGTGTTAGATATACATACATATATATTTGATATACACCTTGTGTGGTGTCCTTTCATTTGGTAGTCAAGGGATTATAATTGGTAAAACAGCTTGCTTCACATGCTCTCTGAGTTTTTAGCCTAAGGCTGCTGGTCCATGCTACCACTAGGATAGCTTGTCTATAAGGTAGACTTTACAACCACCATCAATATGGGTCGTTTAGACTGGTGCAAGGTGCCCACTAGAATATTGGACATCATATGCCAGGCTAACTTCTCACAGGACCTGTTTCTGGGTATCGCTTTGTTCGCCCTAAGTTGGCAGGGTATGCTCAGACATGAGTCCCTTGCTCACTTGGCCACTGGATTCAAGATAGCCTGGCTGATGAGGATTATGAATCCAAAACCAGTCCCAGGATGCTTGTTTCCGGACCAGGGAAGACATGGCTTGGCAGTTCGGGCTGGACTGTTCCCACGAGGCACAGGGTCAGACTGATATGCATATGGCCATGTCTGAACTGGGGTGGCTGAGTGAGCTAAAGAATGGTGATGGATTAAACCCAGATCAGTTGACTGGGGGTGAGTGTTTGATTTGCTCAAACGCTCCGTCCATCATCCCCTTTTGTATCGTTGTGCTGG